>NC_074680.1:19423556-19478556 GCF_029448725.1 Salvelinus fontinalis
TACATTTCCTACTGGGAGGATTTGGGCTCAGTATTTGGAGAGGGAGGTTTACATTTCCTACTGGAAGGATTTGGGCTCAGTATTTGGAGAGGGAGGTTTACATTTCCTACTGGGAGGATTTGGGCTCAGTATTTGGAGAGGGAGGTTTACATTTCCTACTGGGAGGATTTGGGCTCAGTATTTGGAGAGGGAGGTTTACATTTCCTACTGGGAGGATTTGGGCTCAGTATTTGGAGAGGGAGGTTTATATTTCCTACTGGGAGGATTTGGGCTCAGTATTTGGAGAGGGAGGTTTACATTTCCTACTGGGAGGATTTGGGCTCAGTATTTGGAGAGGGAGGTTTACATTTCCTACTGGGAGGATTTGGGCTCAGTATTTGGAGAGGGAGTTTACATTTCCTACTGGAAGGATTTGGGCTCAGTATTTGGAGAGGGAGGTTTACATTTCCTACTGGAAGGATTTGGGCTCAGTATTTGGAGAGGGAGGTTTACATTTCCTACTGGAAGGATTTGGGCTCAGTATTTGGAGAGGGAGGTTTACATTTCCTACTGGAAGGATTTGGGCTCAGTATTTGGAGAGGGAGGTTTACATTTCCTTCTGGAAGGATTTGGGCTCAGTATTTGGAGAGGGAGGTTTACATTTCCTACTGGGAGGATTTGGGCTCAGTATTTGGAGAGGGAGGTTTACATTTCCTACTGGGAGGATTTGGGCTCAGTATTTGGAGAGGGAGGTTTATATTTCCTACTGGGAGGATTTGGGCTCAGTATTTGGAGAGGGAGGTTTACATTTCCTACTGGGAAGGATTTGGGCTCAGTATTTGGAGAGGGAGGTTTACATTTCCTACTGGGAGGATTTGGGCTCAGTATTTGGAGAGGGAGGTTTACATTTCCTACTGGAAGGATTTGGGCTCAGTATTTGGAGGGAGGTTTACATTTCCTACTGGAAGGATTTGGGCTCAGTATTTGGAGAGGGAGGTTTACATTTCCTACTGGGAGGATTTGGGCTCAGTATTTGGAGAGGGAGGTTTACATTTCCTACTGGAAGGATTTGGGCTCAGTATTTGGAGAGGGAGGTTAAAATTCCTTCTGGAAGGATTTGGGCTCAGTATTTGGAGAGGGAGGTTTACATTTCCTACTGGAAGGATTTGGGCTCAGTATTTGGAAATGGAGGTTTACATTTCCTACTGGAAGGATTTGGG
Source organism: Salvelinus fontinalis (assembly GCF_029448725.1). Classification (NCBI taxonomy): domain Eukaryota; kingdom Metazoa; phylum Chordata; class Actinopteri; order Salmoniformes; family Salmonidae; genus Salvelinus; species Salvelinus fontinalis. The sequence continues at coordinate 19,424,756 of NC_074680.1, forward strand.
CTCAGTATTTGGAGATGGAGGTTTACATTTCCTACTGGAAGGATTTGGGCTCAGTATTTGGAGAGGGAGTTTACATTTCCTACTGGGAGGATTTGGGCTCAGTATTTGGAGATAGAGGTTTACATTTCCTACTGGAAGGATTTGGGCTCAGTATTTGGAGAGGGAGGTTTACATTTCCTACTGGAAGGATTTGGGCTCAGTATTTGGAGAGGGAGTTTACATTTCCTACTGGGAGGATTTGGGCTCAGTATTTGGAGATGGAGGTTTACATTTCCTACTGGAAGGATTTGGGCTCAGTATTTGGAGAGGGAGGTTTACATTTCCTACTGGGAGGATTTGGGCTCAGTATTTGGAGATGGAGGTTTACATTTCCTACTGGAAGGATTTGGGCTCAGTATTTGGAGATGGAGGTTTACATTTCCTACTGGAAGGATTTGGGCTCAGTATTTGGAGAGGGAGTTTACATTTCCTACTGGGAGGATTTGGGCTCAGTATTTGGAGATGGAGGTTAACATTTCCTACTGGAAGGATTTGGGCTCAGTATTTGGAGAGGGAGGTTTACATTTCCTACTGGAAGGATTTGGGCTCAGTATTTGGAGAGGGAGTTTACATTTCCTACTGGGAGGATTTGGGCTCAGTATTTGGAGATGGAGGTTTACATTTCCTACTGGAAGGATTTGGGCTCAGTATTTGGAGAGGGAGGTTTACATTTCCTACTGGAAGGATTTGGGCTCAGTATTTGGAGAGGGATGTTAAAATTCCTTCTGGAAGGATTTGGGCTCAGTATTTGGAGAGGGAGGTTTACATTTCCTACTGGAATGATTTGGGCTCAGTATTTGGAGAGGGAGGTTTACATTTCCTACTGGAAGGATTTGGGCTCAGTATTTGGAGATGGAAGTTTACATTTCCTACTGGAAGGATTTGGGCTCAGTATTTGGAGAGGGAGTTTACATTTCCTACTGGGAGGATTTGGGCTCAGTATTTGGAGATGGAGGTTTACATTTCCTACTGGAAGGATTTGGGCTCAGTATTTGGAGAGGGAGGTTTACATTTCCTACTGGAAGGATTTGGGCTCAGTATTTGGAGAGGGAGTTTACATTTCCTACTGGGAGGATTTGGGCTCAGTATTTGGAGATGGAGGTTTACATTTCCTACTGGGAGGATTTGGGCTCAGTATTTGGAGAGGGAGGTTTACATTTCCTACTGGGAGGATTTGGGCTCAGTATTTGGAGATGGAGGTTTACATTTCCTACTGGAAGGATTTGGGCTCAGTATTTGGAGATGGAGGTTTACATTTCCTACTGGAAGGATTTGGGCTCAGTATTTGGAGAGGGAGTTTACATTTCCTACTGGGAGGATTTGGGCTCAGTATTTGGAGATGGAGGTTTACATTTCCTACTGGAAGGATTTGGGCTCAGTATTTGGAGAGGGAGGTTTACATTTCCTACTGGAAGGATTTGGGCTCAGTATTTGGAGAGGGAGTTTACATTTCCTACTGGGAGGATTTGGGCTCAGTATTTGGAGATGGAGGTTTACATTTCCTACTGGAAGGATTTGAGCTCAGTATTTGGAGAGGGAGGTTTACATTTCCTACTGGGAGGATTTGGGCTCAGTATTTGGAGAGGGAGGTTTACATTTCCTACTGGAAGGATTTGGGCTCAGTATTTGGAGAGGGAGTTTACATTTCCTACTGGGAGGATTTGGGCTCAGTATTTGGAGAGGGAGGTTTACTTTTCCCCTCTCGTCATTAGAAAGTCAGACGCTCTATTAGAAGACAGCTTCGCTCCCTCACAGCCTCTCGTGCGTGTGTGTATATATTTATGTGTGTGTGTGTCCCGTCGTCTCAGTTCAACTCTTTTGAACATTCCCTCCCCTCTCCTCTTTTGGAAGAAGATAGGTATATAATGTCACATACCTCTCATTCTGCTGTTCATTCTTTTGTCTTTCTCTCCTCTTTTTCTATCTTTCTTTCTCCCTCTTTTCTTTCTCACTCCCTCTTTCTTTCTCCCTCTTCTTTTTTCTTTCTTTCTCTCTCCCTATTTTCTTTATTTCTCTCTCCCTCTTTTCTTTCTCTCTCCCTCTTTTCTTTCTCTCTACCGTTCCAGCGTGTTGGGAGATCAGACATTGTAAGGGATTGGGAACGCACCACAGAAACATTTCTTCTGCTCCAAACTGCCGTCTGACTGTTGTTGTTGGAAATCCCTAAGCAACATAACTCATTCAAATGATCAAATAGTGTTGTGTGGTGTGTTATGCCACTGATCCCTGTGAGACAAATACTAACGCTGAGGAATAAGGACTATCAGATATGATCCACTTACTGTCAACACAACAACATCCCCAAACATTCATTGATAAATGCAACAGAATATACAAAACAAAATGTACAATAACTACACAATTTAAGATTGAATCCAAAAGTAAGTTGGTACAAACATAATTGATATCAAATGGAATCGAACTTACATCTAGTTAACCCACCAAGTTTATTTAGTTCAAATGCAATTTAATTGATAAAAGGGAAAGTTATTAGAGCCCTGAATTGTAACCTGTTCTGAGATCTGTAGTAAATGGCCATTAGATTGATGTTTTCATTTGTATACCCGCACTCCTTTATCTCTCCTCTCTCTCCTTTATCTCTCCTTTATCTTTCCTCTCCCCTCTCTCTCCTCTCCCCCTCTCTCTCCTCTCCCCCTCTCTCATCTTTCCCCCATCTCTCATCTTTCCCCTCTCTCTCATCTTTCCCCTCTCTCTCATCTTTCCCCTCTCTCTTATCTTTCGCCACTCTTTTAATCTTTCCCCTCTCTCTCATCTTTCCCCTCTCTCTCATCTTTCCCATTTCTCTCATCTTTCCCCTCTCTCTCATCTTTCCACTCTCTCTTATCTTTCCCCTCTCTCTCATCTTTCCCCTCTCTCTTATCTTTCCCCTCTCTCTCATCTTTCTCCTCTCTCTTCACTCCCCTCTCTCTCATCTTTCCCCTCTCTCTCTCCTCTCCCCTCTGTCCCCTCTCTCTTCTCTCCCCTCTCTCTTCTCTGCCCTCTCTCTAATCTCTCCCCTCTCTCTCATCTCTCCCCTCTCTCTCATCTTTCCCCTCTTTCTCATATTTCCCCTCTCTCTCATCTCTCCCCTCTCTCTCATCTTTCCCCTCTCTCTTCTCTCCCCTCTCTCTCCCCCATCCCCTCTCTCATCTTTCTCCTCTCTCTCATCTTTCCCCTCTCTCTCATCTTTCCCCTCTCTCTCCTCTTTCCCCTCTCTCTCCTACCCCTCTCTCTCCTCTCCCCTCTCTCTCATCTTTCCCCTCTCTCTCATCTTTCCCCTCTCTCTTCTCTCCCCTCTCTGCTCTCTCCCCTCTCTCTCCTTTCTCGTTCCTCTCTCTCTCCTTTCTCGTTCCTCTCTCTCCCCTCTCTCTCATCTTTTCTCTCTCTCCTCTCTCTCCTCTTTTATCTCTCTCCTCTCTCTCCTTTCTCCCCTCTCTCTCCTCTACCCCTATCCTCTCTTCTCTCTCTCCTTTCTCCTCTCTCTCCTTTCTCCTCTCTCTCCCACTACCTACTCTCTCACCTCTCTCTCCTCTTTCACTTCTCTCCCCTATATTCCCTCTCTCTCTCCTCTCTTCCTCTCTTCCAGGGCCATATCAGGAGAAAAGGTATGTAAGCTAAACAGAAGCTCACACCTCTCTCCCCTCTCTCTCATCTTTTCTCTCTCTCCTCTCTCTCCTCTTTTATCTCTCTCCTCTCTCTCCTTTCTCCCCTCTCTCTCCTCTACCCCTATCCTCTCTTCTCTCTCTCCTTTCTCCTCTCTCTCCTTTCTCCTCTCTCTCCCACTACCTACTCTCTCACCTCTCTCTCCTCTTTCACTTCTCTCCCCTATATTCCCTCTCTCTCTCCTCTCTTCCTCTCTTCCAGGGCCATATCAGGAGAAAAGGTATGTAAGCTAAACAGAAGCTCACACCTGGGGATGGAGAGCACCAAAGAGAGAGAGAAAGAGACTATTGCACTTGCTTTGGCAAAGTACTAATATAGAAAGTAATTCTAGCCCTGAATTGTAACCTGTTCTGAGATCTGTAGTAAATGGCCATTAGATTGATGTTTTCATTTGTATACCCGCACTCCTTTATCTCTCCTCTCTCTCCTTTATCTCTCCTCTCCCCTCTCTCTCCTCTCCCCCTCTCTCTCCTCTCCCCCTCTCTCATCTTTCCCCTCTCTCTCATCTTTCCCCTCTCTCTCATCTTTCCCCTCTCTCTTATCGTTCCCCTCTCTCTTATCTTTCCCATCTCTCTCATCTTTCCCCTCTCTCTTATCTTTCCTCTCTCTCTCATCTTTTCCCTCTCTCTCATCTTTCCCCTTTCTCTCATCTTTCCCCTCTCTCTCATCTTTCCCCTCTCTCTCATCTTTCCCCTCTCTCTCATCTTTCCCCTCTCTCTCATCTTTCTCCTCTCTCTTCACTCCCCTCTCTCTCATCTTTCCCCTCTCTCTCTCCTCTCTCTTCTCTCCCCTCTCTCTTCTCTCCCCTCTCTCTAATCTCTCCCCTCTCTCTCATCTCTCCCCTCTCTCTCATCTTTCCCCTCTTTCTCATATTTCCCCTCTCTCTCATCTCTCCCCTCTCTTTTCTCCCCCCTCTCTCTCATCTTTCCCCTCTCTCTCATCTTTCCCCTCCCTCTCATCTTTCCCCTCTCTCTCATCTTTCCACTCTCTCTCATCTTTCCCCTCTCTCTCATCTTTCCCCTCTCTCTCATCATTCCCCTCTCTCTCATCTTTCCCCTCTCTCTTATCTTTCCCCTCTCTCTCATCTTTCTCCTCTCTCTTCACTCCCCTCTCTCTCATCTTTCCCCTCTCTCTCTCCTCTCCCCTCTCTCTCCCTTCTCTCTTCTCTCCCCTCTCTCTAATCTCTCCTCTCTCTCATCTTTCCCCTCTTTCTCATATTTCCCCTCTCTCTCATCTCTCCCCTCTCTCTCATCTTTCCCCTCTCTCTTCTCTCCCCTCTCTCTCCCCCAACCCCTCTCTCATCTTTCTCCTCTCTCTCATCTTTCCCCTCTCTCTCATCTTTCCCCTCTCTCTCCTCTTTCCCCTCTCTCTCCTCTCCCCTCTCTCTCCTCTCCCCTCTCTCTCATCTTTCCCCTCTCTCTCATCTTTCCCCTCTCTCTCCTCTCCCCTCTCTCTCATCTTTCCCCTGTCTCTTCTCTCCCCTCTCTGCTCTCTCCCCTCTCTCTCCTTTCTCGTTCCTCTCTCTCTCCTTTCTCGTTCCTCTCTCTCCCCTCTCTCTCATCTTTTCTCTCTCTCCTCTCTCTCCTCTTTTATCTCTCTCCTTTCTCCCCTCTCTCTCCTCTACCCCTATCCTCTCTTCTCTCTCTCCTTTCTCCTCTCTCTCCTTTCTCCTCTCTCTCCCCTCTACCTACTCTCTCCCCTCTCTCTCCTCTTTCACTTCTCTCCCCTATATTCCCTCTCTCTCTCCTCTCTCCCCTCTCTTCCTCTCTTCCAGGGCCATATCAGGAGAAAAGGTATGTAAGCTGAACAGAAGCTCACACCTGGGGATGGAGAGCACCAAAGAGAGAGAGAAAGAGACTATTGCACTTGCTTTGGCAAAGTACTAATATAGAAAGTAATTCTAGCCCTGAATTGTAACCTGTTCTGAGATCTGTAGTAAATGGCCATTAGATTGATGTTTTCATTTGTATACCCGCACTCCTTTATCTCTCCTCTCTCTCCTTTATCTCTCCTCTCCCCTCTCTCTCCTCTCCCCCTCTCTCTCCTCTCCCCCTCTCTCATCTTTCCCCTCTCTCTCATCTTTCCCCTCTCTCTCATCTTTCCCCTCTCTCTGATCGTTCCCCTCTCTCTTATCTTTCCCATCTCTCTCATCTTTCCCCTCTCTCTTATCTTTCCTCTCTCTCTCATCTTTTCCCTCTCTCTCATCTTTCCCCTTTCTCTCATCTTTCCCCTCTCTCTCATCTTTCCACTCTCTCTCATCTTTCCCCTCTCTCTTATCTTTCCCCTCTCTCTCATCTTTCCCCTCTCTCTCATCTTTCCCCTCTCTCTCATCTTTCTCCTCTCTCTTCACTCCCCTCTCTCTCATCTTTCCCCTCTCTCTCCCCTCTCTCTTCTCTCCCCTCTCTCTTCTCCCCCCTCCCTCTCATCTTTCCCCTCTCTCTCATCTTTCCCCTCTCTCTCATCTTTCTCCTCTCTCTTCACTCCCCTCTCTCTTATCTTTCCCCTCTCTCTCTCCTCTCCCCTCTCTCTCCTCTCTCTCCCCTCTCTCTTCTCTCCCCTCTCTCTTCTCCCCCCTCTCTCTCATCTTTCCCCTCTCTCTTTTCTTTCCACTCTCTCTCATCATTCCCCTCTCTCTTATCTTTCCCCTCTCTCTCATCTTTCTCCTCTCTCTTCACTCCCCTCTCTCTCATCTTTCCCCTCTCTCTCTCCTCTCCCCTCTCTCTCCTCTCTCTCCCCTCTCTCTTCTCTCCCCTCTCTCTAATCTCTACCCTCTCTCTCATCTCTCCCCTCTCTCTCATCTTTCCCCTCTCTCTCATCTTTCCCCTCTTTCTCATATTTCCCCTGTCACTCATCTCTCCCCTCTCTCTCATCTTTCCCCTCTCTCTTCTCTCCCCTCTCTCTTCTCCCCCCTCTCTCTCATCTTTCCCCTCTCACTCATCTTTCCACTCTCTCTCATCTTTCCACTCTCTCTCATCTTTCCCCTCTCTCTTATCTTTCCCCTCTCTCTCATCATTCCCTTCTCTCTTATCTTTCCCCTCTCTCTCATCTTTCTCCTCTCTCTTCACTCCCCTCTCTCATCTTGCCCCTCTCTCTCTCCTCTCCCCTCTCTCTCCTCTCTCTCCCCTCTCTCTCTTCTCTCCCCTCTCGCTCATCTCTCCCCTCTCTCTCATCTTTCCCCTCTTTCTCATATTTCCCCTCTCTCTCATCTCGCCCCTCTCTCTCATCTTTCCCCTCTCTCTTCTCCCCCCCTCTCTCATCTTTCCCCTCTCTCTCATCTTTCCCCTCTCTCTCATCTTTCCCCTCTCTCTCATCTTTCCCCTCTCTCTCCTCTCCCCTCTCTCTCATCTTTCCCCTCTCTCTCATCTTTCCCCTCTCTCTCATCTTTCTCCTCTCTCTCCTCTTTCCCCTCTCTCTCCTCTCCCCTCTCTCTCATCTCTCCCCTCTCTCTCTTTTCTCGTTCCTCGCTCTCTCCTTTCTCGTTCCTCTCTCTCCCCTCTCTCTCATCTTTTCTCTCTCCTCTCTCTCCTCTTTTATCTCTCTCCTTTCTCCCCTCTCTCTCTCCTCTCTCTCCTTTCTCCTCTCTCTCCCCTCTACCTACTCTCCCCCCTCTATCTCCTCTCTCTCCCCTTTCACATCTCTCCCCTATATTCCCTCTCTCTCTCCTCTCTCCCCTCTCTCTCCTCTACCCCTCTCCTTTCTCCTCTCTCTCCCCTCTCCTTTCTCCTCTCTCTCCCCTCTACCTACTCTCTCCCCTCTCTCTCCTCTTTCACATCTCTCCCCTATATTCCCTCTCTCTCTCCTTTCTCCCCTCTCTCTCCTCTACCCCTCTCCTTTCTCCTCTCTCTCCCCTCTCCTTTCTCCTCTCTCTCCCCTCTACCTACTCTCTCCCCTCTCTCTCCTCTTTCACATCTCTCCCCTATATTCCCTCTCTCTCTCCTTTCTCCCCTCTCTCTCCTCTACCCCTCTCCTTTCTCCTTTCTCTCCCCTCTACCTACTCTCTCCCCTCTCTCTCATCTTTCACATCTCTCCCCTATATTCCCTCTCTCTCTCCTCTCTCTTCCTCTCTTCCAGGGCCATATCAGGAGTAAAGGTATGTAAGCTGAACAGAAGCTCACACCTGGGGATGGAGAGCACCAGAGAGAGAGAGAAAGAGACTATTGCACTTGCTTTGGCAAAGTACTAATAAAAGCCATATAAAGTACTAATAAAAGCCAAATTAAGTATTTATAAAAGCCATATAAAGTACTAAAAAAAGGCATATAAAGTATTTATAAAACCATATAAAGTACTAATAAAAGCCGTATAAAGTATTTATAAAAGCCTTATAAAGAATTTATAAAATACTTATAAAGTATTTATAAAAGACATGTAAAGTATTTATAAAAGCCTTATAGGACTTATTATAACGTATTTCATCTATCTTATTGGCTACCTGTAAGAAGCTGTCACTTAGCAGACACATGGAGATGGCTAAAAGCTAATACATGTACGCAGCTCACCACTCTATCGCCAACACACCTGCCTTCCTATGACACCTGACCCCAGCGCGCACCTGTCTTCCTATGACACCTGACCCCAACACACACCTGTCTTCCTATGACACCTGACCCCAGCGTGCACCTGTCTTCCTATGACACCTGACCCCAACACACACCTGTCTTCCTATGACACCTGACCCCAGCGCGCACCTGTCTTCCTATGACACCTGACCCCAACACACACCTGTCTTCCTATGACACCTGACCCCAACACACACCTGTCTTCCTATGACACCTGACCCCAGCGCGCACCTGTCTTCCTATGACACCTGACCCCAACACACACCTGTCTTCCTATGACACCTGACCCCAACACACACCTGTCTTCCTATGACACCTGACCCCAACACACACCTGTCTTCCTATGACACCTGACCCCAACACACACCTGTCTTCCTATGACACCTGACCCCAGCGCGCACCTGTCTTCCTATGACACCTGACCCCAACACACACCTGTCTTCCTATGACACCTCTACACAGCGCACACCTGTCTTCCTATGACACCTGACCCCAGCGCGCACCTGTCTTCCTATGACACCTGACCCCAACACACACCTGTCTTCCTATGACACCTGACCCCAGCGCGCACCTGTCTTCCTATGACACCTGACCCCAACACACACCTGTCTTCCTATGACACCTGACCCCAACACACACCTGTCTTCCTATGACACCTGACCCCAGCGCGCACCTGTCTTCCTATGACACCTGACCCCAACACACACCTGTCTTCCTATGACACCTGACCCCAACACACACCTGTCTTCCTATGACACCTGACCCCAACACACACCTGTCTTCCTATGACACCTGACCCCAACACACACCTGTCTTCCTATGACACCTGACCCCAACACACACCTGTCTTCCTATGACACCTGACCCCAACACACACCTGTCTTCCTATGACACCTGACCCCAGCGCGCACCTGTCTTCCTATGACACCTGACGCCAACACACACCTGTCTTCCTATGACACCTCTACCCAGCGCACAACTGTCTTCCTATGACACCTGTACCCAGAGCACACCTGTCTTCCTATGACATCTCTACCCAGAGCACACCTGTTTCCCATGCCAATAAAGCCCTTTGAATTGAATTGAGAGATAGAAAGAGAGTAAGAGAGAGAAGAAGGGAATGAGGGGGTTAAGGGGGCTCTTTAGGGAAGGTGCCCTGTCTCTCCGCGCAGAGTGAGGCTGTTTCAATTCTGCATGTATTGCAAGGTTGCTATCTATTTCAGATCAACAGTGTGGGTCAGAGTTCAGGACTGCCAGAGTTTCCCCAATCCTCCCAAGGCCCCTGATTGACAGCAATCAGCATCTCTTCGGAATCACTCGGGGAACAAAGTGAGAGTCAAGACAGCGGGTGATTTCATCTGTCATTTTTAATTATCCAAATGATATTCACAGACAAAACCTTTCCCCATCCGTCAGGGCATCACATTACCATAGACAATGTTTGTTTAAAGACTGGCCTATAAAATCTAACAATTATGAATGCAGACAAGCCCTTGCTATTGACTGCATAAATAATAAGCCCCCTATTTTTTTCTCCCTGTCCGAATTCCCATTGCTAATGAAGGGGTGTGTCTGGGCATGGGGGCCACACAGGAAGTATAGAGGAGGGCTGGTAATCAGAATGCCTGGCTCAACGTTCGACATTGACCTTCTCCTCAAGATTCTAGCATGAGGTCAGGTCAGGCTGCCACAAGAGCCATGGTGAAATAGAGCTGAAAATAACACCTTGTTCTGTGCCAGTGTGTGTGTGTGTGTATGTGTGTGTGTGGTGTGTGTGTGTGTGTGTGTGTGTGTGTGTGTGTGTGTGTGTGTGTGTGTGTGTGTGTGTGTGTGTGTGTGTGTGTGTGTGTGTGTGTGAGTGTCTGAGCATGCAAACAATTACCTATCTTTAATCTACTGATTCTGTTACATTTTCCACACCATAAAAACATGACAAAGTACTAATAAAAGCCATATAAAGTACTAATAAAAGCCAAATAAATTATGTATAAACCCATTTAAAGTACTAATAAAAGCCATATAAAGTATTTATAACACTTTAAAAAAAAATTATAAAATACTTATAAAGTATTTATAAAAGATATGTAAAGTACTTATAAAGCCTTATAAAGTATTTATAAAAGCCTTATAGGACTTATTATAACGTATTTCATCTATCTTATTGGCTTACTGTAAGAAGCTGTCACTTAGCAGACACATGGAGATGGCTAAGAGCTAATACATGTACGCAGCTCACCACTCTATCGCCAACACACCTGCCTTCCTATGACACCTGACCCCAGCGCGCACCTGTCTTCCTATGACACCTGACCCCAACACACACCTGTCTTCCTATGACACCTGACCCCAACACACACCTGTCTTCCTATGACACCTGACCCCAGCGCGCACCTGTCTTCCTATGACACCTGACCCCAGCGCACACATGTCTTCCTTTGACACCTGACCCCAGTGCACACCTGTCTTCCTATGACACCTCTACCCAGAGCACACCTGTCTTCCTATGACACCTCTACCCAGAGCACACCTGCCTTCCTGTGACACCTGCCCCCAGCACACACCTGTCTTCCTAAGACACCTGTCTTGCTAAGACACCTGTCTTCCTATGACACTTGTACCCAGTGCACACCTGTATTCCTATGACACCTGTCTCCCTATGACACCTGTCTCCCTATGACACCTGTCTTCCTATGACACATGTCTCCCTATGACACCTGTACCCAGAGCATACCTGTCTTCCTATGACACCTCTACCCAGAACACACCTGTCTTCCTATGACACCTCTACCCAGAGCATACCTGTCTTCCTATGACACCTGTACCCAGAACACACCTGTCTTCCTATGACACCTCTACCCAGAGCATACCTGTCTTCCTATGACACCTGTACCCAGAGCATACCTGTCTTCCTATGACACCTGTACCCAGAGCATACCTGTCTTCCTATGACACCTCTACCCAGAGCACACCTGTGTTCATATGACACCTGTCTTCCTATGACACCTGTCTTCCTATGACACCTCTACCCAGAGCATACCTGTCTTCCTATGACACCTGTACCCAGAACACACCTGTCTTCCTATGACACTTCTACCCAGAACACACCTGTCTTCCTATGACACCTCTACCCAGAGCACACCTGTCTTCCTATGACACCTCTACCCAGAGCACACCTGTGTTCATATGACACCTGTCTTCCTATGACACCTGTCTTCCTATGACACCTCTACCCAGAGCACACCTGTCTTCCTATGACACCTGTCTTCCTATGACACCTGTACCCAGAACACACCTGTCTTCCTTTGACACCTGTCTTCCTATGACACCTCTACCCAGAGCACACCTGTCTTCCTATGACACCTCTACCCAGAACACACCTGTCTTCCTTTGACACCTCTACCCAGCACACACCTGTCTTCCTTTGACACCTCTACCCAGAGCACACCTGTCTTCCTATGACACCTCTACCCAGAACACACCTGTCTTCCTTTGACACCTGTACCCAGAGCACACCTGTCTTCCTATGACACCTCTACCCAGCGCACACCTGTCTTCCTATGACACCTCTACCCAGAGCACACCTGTCTTCCTATGACACCTGTACCCAGAACACACCTGTCTTCCTATGACACCTCTACCCAGAACACACCTGTCTTCCTTTGACACCTCTACCCAGAGCATACCTGTCTTCCTATCACACCTGTCTTCCTATCACACCTGACCCCAGAGCACACCTGTCTTCCTATGACACCTGACCCCAGAGCATACCTGTCTTCCTATGACACCTCTACCCAGAACACACCTGTCTTCCTATGACACCTCTACCCAGAACACACCTGTCTTCCTATGACACCTCTACCCAGAGCACACCTGTCTTCCTATGACACCTCTACCCAGAGCACACCTGTCTTCCTATGACACCTCTACCCAGAGCACACCTGTCTTCCTATGACACCTCTACCCAGCACACACCTGTCTTCCAATGACACCTCTACCCAGCACACACCTGTCTTCCTATGACACCTGACCCCAGAGCACACCTGTCTTCCTATGACACCTGACCCCAGAGCACACCTGTCTTCCTATGACACCTGACCCCAGAGCACACCTGTCTTCCTATGACACCTGACCCCAGAGCATACCTGTCTTCCTATCACACCTGTACCCAGAGCATACCTGTCTTCCTATGACACCTGTCTTCCTATGACACCTGCACTGTGCATCCACCATGCACCTGCTGACATCTGTACATCAATAACAACTGTGCCTGTCTGCCTTCCCGTTCTAACCCAGACTCCATAGACCTCAGAGCACATCCGCAGCCAGCCAGGGCCGGGCCTATCACTGTCTCTACCTGCACCTCAGTGACTACTCTGACACATTGGGCTGTCAGCCTCTCACCTCTCTTACCCCAACTGACTACGTAAAACACACTGAAATGTTTTCATCAACTTGAAATCTCTTACATGGAGAGAACATGCAAAATGAATTCAGTGGACAGTGTCTGTCTGTCTGTCTGTCTGTCTGTCTGTCTGTCTGTCTGTCTGTCTGTCTGTCTGTCTGTCTTTCTGTCAGAGGCCCAGCCAGATGCAGCATTGACATGAGCTGCTCATCAAGTGTTGGTTGAGGACAAGCCGGCAAGCTGGGCTGGATTGGGCTCACTGAGTGTGTGCATGTATGGGTGTGTGTGTGTATATGTGTGTGTATGTGTATGTGTGTGTGTGTGTGTGTGTGTGTGTGTGTGTGTGTGTGTGTGTGTGTGTGTGTGTGTGTGTGTGTGTGCGTGTGTGTGCGTGTGTGTGTGTGTGTGTGTGTGTGTGTGTGTGTGTGTGTGTGTGTGTGTGTGTGTGTGTGTGCTTGTGTGCTTGTGTGTGTGTGCTTGTGTGTGTGAGAGAGAGTATGTAAATTTCCCTCCTATTATGTTATGCAAGTTGGTGAACCACAGCAAGAAGGGTTCTGACATGTTTGCTTTCAACAGCACATTAGTAAACAAAAGGATAACTATCAAGTATGGGAGACAGCGGCTTTCAACGAGGAGAGATAAAAGCTTGGAGTGCTGACCCTTTACACTGCAGAGAGAGAGTGAAACATCAGACCTGCCTTTCTACCAACAGACAGTGCTATACGTGGATTTCTGATGAATACATCCATGGCAGATAAAAATCCATGCAATTTGTGTATGGTTGGTTGACATGGCAATTTGACAAAAATCACAAAATAATGTACTTTTATCGTAAACTGATCACGACTAAAGCATTGTTACACAGCTGTGCCATGGCCACCTGCAATTAAGGTGAAATGAATGCCTATGGCTCAGAGCCCTGTGGCCTACGGAAAGACAACAACAGAGTCTTTATATGACAAAGTGACAGGTAGCAAGTAGAGACAGTCTGTACTGCAGTCTTAGGTAAACATTGGTAGTGCTGGAGATAGAATGAATGGTGCTACCTCTGGGACTGCTCCCACCATAGATAAGCAGTATACATCTGTGGTGGGTGTGACAGAAGCACAGTGGAGCTGCCTGGGCATGTTGTAATGGCTCACATTCCTAGACTGTTTTGTCTGGGGGGCAGACCAGAGCACAAAGGCCAGCTTCAGGACTTTCCCAATTAACCTCTGGCTTTATCCCTTCTCAACAAGAGGAACAATGGGTCGTACGAACCGCGATCAATAGACAGAGAAGTGATAGACAGAGCAGTTCTGAATAACCTGTGGAGAGGAGAGGAGGAGAGAAGAGGAGTGGAGGGGAGTGGAGGGGGAGAGGAGAGAAGAGGAGTGGAGGGGAGTGGAGGGGAGGGGGGAGAGGAGAGAAGAGGAGAGAAGAGGAGGGGAGGGGGAGAGGAGAGAAGAGGAGGGGAGGGGAGTGGAGGGGGGAGAGGAGAGGAGAGGAGAGGGGAGGGGAGAGGAGAGAAGAGGAGGAGAGGAGAGGAGAGGAGAGGAGAGGGGAGGGGAGAGGAGAGGAGAGGAGAGGAGTGGAGGGCAGGGGAGGGGAGGGGAGGGGAGGGGAGGGGAGGGGAGGGGAGGGGAGGGGAGAGGAGTGGTGTGGAGGGGAGGGGGGAGAGGAGAGAAGAGGAGAGAAGAGGAGGAGAGGAGAGGAGAGGAGAGGAGAGGAGAGAAGAGGGGAGGGGAGAGGAGAGAAGAGGAGAGAAGAGGAGTGGAGTGGAGGGGAGGGGGGAGAGGGGAGGGGAGGGGAGATCCTGGATCTGTCTGTGGCACTGGGAGGAGGAGGAGAAAAATGGCTCCATTCTCCTCTAAGTAGGCCTACAAACCAGAACTGTTGTCACCAACTGCTCAACAACAACAGAGGCATTGAGCCATGATGCCGATTTTTTTACCGACCACAAATCAACCTGCGATTACAACTTGTGACAGCTGCACACAGACTGGCCTCAAACACACAGCCCGGCTCCTCCTTGATGTTATGCAAATGTAAACAGCTGTCATTTCTAAAGCAGACGTCTTTCTCTGCTTCCGCCGGGGTGGAGATCGAAGGGGTTTGAGAACCAAGAGCTTTTTGAAACAGAGCGCCATTATCACACAAGTCTGACTCGCTGAAAACAACAAACACTACAAAGCTAAACAAACAAAGAGCGAGAGAAAATACAACCACAGAAGAGAAGTCCAGATGAAATATTTGTGTGTGTGGGACCTTAAGATGTGTGGCATATTAAGGTGTGTTGGGTGTCCTGTCCCCCTTGCGCTCCACAGGTGCTGACAGAAGCTGGCCGTCTTTCTACTCTTCACAACAGTCTTTCTGTAATTAGTCTGGCCGTCACTACGCTCTGCCTCACATGCTGTTGATTCTCTATCATTTAAAAAGACATCAAACACTGCTTCTTTTAATAACTCCCAACAAAGAGCCATTTTGCATATAGAGTACACAAAACATTTCTGCATTACGTTTCTGCATGTATGCCCTCATGTCCTTTAAAGAAGTGAGAGTGCTACTACCCACAAGCAATGATGATCACCTTTTCAAAAGAGAGTCAATTCTTCACATTCCGTCACACACTATTTGGAAGCCCGGAACAGAGAACAGAGCAGACAAGAGAGTGTGTGATGAGTGTGTGATGACTCATTCAGAGTCAAGGTGACTGAACTGTCTCTGACTGAACAAAGAGCATTGAGGGGGAGGGCGGAGTCCTGAGGCCGGTAAAGGACAGGGAAGAAGGGTGCCTCCTTCACGTGTGTGACCAGAAACATTCACTGTCTGAGGCTCTGAGGTAAACTACTGTCTAATTAAACTACCAACTCTATGCAGCAATATAGATCAGAGAGAGAAAGAGAGAGACAGAGAGACAGAGCAAGAGACAGAGAGAGAGAGAGAGAGAGAGAGAGAGAGAGAGAGAGAGAGAGAGAGAGAGAAAAGAGAGACAGACAGACAGACAGAGACAGAGAGAGAGAGAGAGAGAGAAGAGAGAGAGAGAGAGAGAGAGAGAGAGAGAGAGAGAGAGAGAGAGAGAGAGAGAGAGAGAGAGAGAGAGAGAGAGAGAGAGAGAGAGAGAGAGGGAGGTGGTCCTGCTCAGGGAGAGCGTGAGCAAGCAGCAACCAGACAACCACACCTTAGAGGAGCTCCTAACCAAGGTGAGGACAGAGCAGGAAAGCAGCCTTGCAACACAGCTGAAAGAGGTTCAGCAAGAGAGAGACGGACTCAAGAGAGAGCTGGCTGATCTAACAAAGGAGGTGAGAGAGCTCCAAAAAGACAGGCAATAAGCAATAAGGAGCTGACCGCACTAAGAGAGGAGCTGCAGGAGAGAAAGAGAGCAGAGGACAGGCTGCAGGAGCAGATAGATCACCCCCCTATGACCTGCCCTCACACAGCAGAGGAGCCCACCTCAACAAGCCAGACTTCCCCAGCCCTGCCTGCTGCACCCCTCCTCCCCAACCCACAGAACAGCCTCCCACTGACAGTGGCACCGACACAGACCAGCCACACCCCAGCTCCAACACCCACCAGCCCCACTCTGCCCCCCCCCAGTCCAGAAGAAACACTGGCTGACATCGTCCTGTTAATGGACTCAAATGGGAAGTATGTCCAGGAGAAGTTATGAAGTCTTTTTACGTTGCATGTTGGAATATACAAGGATTGAAGTCCTCTGCTTTTGGGCTAAAGAGCAGAAACCCAGACTTCCTGAAAGAAATTGATGATGTTGATATTGTAGTACTACAGGAAACATGGTGCAGAGGTGATGTTTCCACTGGCTGTCCACTAGGTTATAGGGAGATAATCATACCATCCACTAAATTAAAAGGAATCAAACAGGGCAGAGACTCAGGGGGAATGTTAATATGGTATAAATCTGAACTAATTAATTCAATCGAATTGATCAAAACAGGAGAATCCTTTATCTGGTTAAAAATCAACAAGGAGGCTATCTTGACAGATAAAAATGTCTTCCTCTGTGCCACATACATTCCCCCCTCAGAGTCACCCTACTTCAATGAAGAGAGCTTCTCCATTCTAGAGGGGGAAATTAGTCACTTTCAGGCCCAAGGCAACGTACTGGTCTGTGGAGACCTGAATGCTAGAATAGCAGAAGAACAAGACACTATTAACAGTCATGGGGATAAACACCTACCAGGAAGCAATAACCTTTCCCTCCCCACATACCCCCACAGAAACAACTATGACAAAGTGAAAAACAAAAACGGAGTACAGCTCCTGAGGCTCTGTCGAACACTGGGTCTGTACATAGTCAATGGCAGGCTGAGAGGAGACTCTATTGGTAGGTACACCTACAGCTCATCCCTTGGCAGCAGCACTGTAGACTACTTCCTCACCGACCTAAACCCAGAGTCTCTCAGAACCTTCACAGTCAGCCCACTAACACCTCTCTCAGACCACAGTAAAATCACAGTGTATCTGAGAAGAGCAGAACCCAACCATGAAGCATCACGGCCCAATAAATTACATGGTACTAAACAAGCCTATAGATGGAGTGCAAACAGTACAGACATCTATCAAAAAGCAATTAGTAGCCCAAAAATACAATCTCTCCTGGACAACTTTTTAGCCTTAACATTCTCCTTCAGCAATGAAGGTGTAAATTTGGCCATTAGGAACGTAAACTTTATATTTGACAAATTAGCCTCCTTGGCTAATCTAAAGAAGCATAAGAGGAAACCAAAAATAACAGATAATGAAAAATGGTTTGATAATGATTGCAAAAATCTAAGAAAGTCATTGAGAAATATATCTAATCAAAAACACAGAGAACCAGACAACAAAAATATACACCTTCAATATGGGGAAACACTGAAGCAATACAAACGCACCCTAAGAACAAAAAAGGAACAGCACATTAGAAATCAGCTGGTTGGAATTGAGGAATCCATAGAATCAAACCACTTTTGGGAGAATTGGAATAAATTAAACAAACCTCATAATGAGGAATTGGCTATCCAAAATGGGGATATGTGGAGAAATCACTTTGCAAACCTCTACAGCAATATAACAAAGAGCCCAGAACAAAAAGATATACAAGAAAAATTACAAATCCTTGAATTAGCAGTCAAAGACTATCAGAATCCTGTGGATACCCCAATTACATAAGAAGAATTATTGGAAAAACTATGCAATCTCCAACCCAAAAAGGCCTGTGGTGCTGATGGTATTTTAAATGAAATGATCAAATATACAGACCACAAATTCAAATTGGCTATACTCAAACTCTTCAACATTATCCTCACTGCAGGTATTTTCCCCGATATTTGGAACCAGGGATTGATCACACCAATCTATAAAAATGGAGACAAATTTGACCCAAATAATTACAGAGGAATTTGCGTTAACAGCAACTTGGGGGAAATTCTCTGCAGTATTATAAATAGCAGACTACATCATTTCCTTGACGAACACAACGTCCTGAGCAGAAGCCAGATTGGATTTCTAAAAAATTATCGTACAACAGACCACATTTACACCCTCCACACTCTAATTGATAAACAAGTTAACCAAAACAAAAGCAAAATCTACTCGTGTTTTGTAGATTTCAAGAAAGCATTTGATTCAATTTGGCACGAAGGTCTTTTTTATAAAACCTAATAGAACGTGGTATTGGAGGGAAAACATATGATTTTATTAAATCAATGTACACTAAAAACAAATGTGCGGTTAAAATTGGCAACAAGCAAACAGACTTCTTCTCTCAGGGGCGGGGAGTGAAACAGGGCTGCCCAATAAGTCCAACATTATTTAACATCTACATTAATGAATTGGCAAAAACATTAGAAGAATCGGCAGCACCTGGTATCACCCTACACAACACTGAAATCAAGTGTCTGCTGTACGCAGATGACCTGGTGCTGCTGTCTCCCACTAAAGAGGGGTTACAGCAGCACCTAGATCGTCTTCACAGGTTCTGTCAGACCTGGGCTCTGACCGTTAACCTAAAAAAAACAAATATAATGATATTCCAAAAAAGTTTGGGAAATAAGGATGACAAATATAAATTCTATTTGGACACAGTTCTATTAGAACACACCAAAAACTACACATATCTAGGACTAAATATCAGCAACACAGGTAGCTTTCACATGGCTGTGAATGAGCTGAGAGACAAAGCAAGAAGAGCATTCTATGCCATTAAAAGGAACATCAAAATTGAAATTCCAATTAGAATCTGGCTCAAAACGTTTCAATCAGTTATAGAACCAATTGTTCTATATGGCAGTGAAGTATGGGGTCCACTCTCCAATAATGAATTTACTAAATGGGACAAACATCCAACTGAAATATTGCATGCAGAGTTTTGCAACTGTATTGCAAGTACAAAGAAAAACTCCAAATAATGCATGTAGGGCAGAATTGGGCCAATACCCCCTCCTCATTCGAATAGAAAAAAGAGCCATCAAATTTTACAACCATCTAAAAACAAGTGACCCTAAAACATTCCATCACACAGCTCTACAATGTCAAGAGATGAAACCAGAGAAGAGTCCCCTCAGCCAGCTGGTTCTGAGGCTCAGTTCACCAACCCAAACCAACCCCATAGAGCCTCGGGACAGCCCTCAGAAAATCTGGCCCAACCAAATCATCACAAAACAAAAAGAAAAATATATAACCTATTGGAAAGACACCACAAAAAATCAAAGTAAACTTCAATGCTATTTGGCTCTAAACAGACAGTACATGGTGGCAGACTATCTGACCACTGTGACTGATAGAAAACTGAGGAAAACATTGACTAGGTACAGACTCAGTGAGCAGAGTCTGGCTATAGAGACCGGTCGTCACAGACAAACCTGGCTGCCCAGAGAGGACAGGCTGTGCTCACTCTGCTCCAGGGGAGAGGTAGAGACAGAGGTGCATTTCCTACTACACTGTGACAAATACTCAGACCTAAGAGCATATTTCTTTTCCAAAATTATAACTAAATACGAAGAATTTGAAACTATAAAAGATGAAGAAAAAATCAAATATTTATTGGGTGAAAAGCCAAAATGTGCAGTTTTGGCAGCCAAATATGTGTCCTCCTGCCACAACCTGAGGGACAGCCAGTGAAAAATGCAAAGTAATGTTGATAATATTTCCCATTTAGCTTAGTTTTGTTTTGTCTTTCATACCAGGTCATATGTCTTCTCAAGTCATATTGACACTGGTCTACTACTGTTGCTTTAATTTATTGTTGTTCTGATTAATATTGTTATGGTAGTTGTTGTTAATGGTAATCCCATGTCCACTACTAGTTTTATTATTGCTGTTGGTCCCACCATTTATTTATATATAAATATATATATTTTGTATATATATACATATATATTTGATTTTGATTTTTCGATATGTATACTTTGACAGTGTAAGTAATAATGAACTTGCCATGTCAATAAAGTCAATTGAATTGAATTGAATTGAATTGAGAGAGAGAGAGAGGAGACAGACAGACAGACAGACAGACAGACAGACAGACAGAGAGAGAGAGAGAATAAGAGACAGAGAGAGAGAGACAGAGACAGAGACAAAGAGAGAGACAGAGCAAGAGACACAGAGACAGACAGACAGACAGACAGACAGACAGACAGACAGACAGACAGACAGACAGACAGACAGACAGACAGACAGACAGACAGAGGGAGAGAGAGAGAGAGAGAGACAGAGACAGAGACAGAGACAGAGACAGAGACAGAGACAGAGACAGAGACAGAGACAAAGAGAGAGACAGAGCAAGAGACACACAGAGAGAGAGACAAAGAGAGAGACAGAGCAAGAGACAGAGCAAGAGACAGAGAGACACACACAGAGAGAGAGAGAGAGAGAGAGAGAGAGAGACAGAGAGAGAGAGAGAGAGAGAGAGAGAGAGAGAGAGAGAGAGAGAGAGAGAGAGAGAGAGAGAAAGAAGGTCTTCAACAGAACATTAATATTCTAGAGCAATATTGCCATAATTGGGCCCTGGCAGTAAATTTCCCAAAAACTAAAATCATGATTTTCCAAAAACAAAACAGATGTCAGAAACACAAATATAAATTCACCCTGAACAACACCATCATTGAACACACAAAACATTACACCTACCTTGGTCTGACCATATCTGCATCGGGAAACTTTAATAGGGCAGTAAATGCACTCAAAGAAAAAGCCCGCAGAGCATTGTACGCAATAAAAATGAAATTATTCAAAATCAACATCCCAATTAGAATTTGGACCAAAATATTTGACAGTGTAATCCTACCAATAGCTCTTTACGGAAGTGAGGTTTGGGGGCCACTCAATAAACTGGACTTTAAAATGTGGGACAAACATCCAATTGAAGCCCTACATGCAGAATTCTGTCGGAAAATCCCACAAGTCCAGAGAAATACACAAACTAATGCATGTAGTGCAGAATTGGGCCGCTTTCCAGTAATGAAAATACAGAAAAGATCATAAAAATTTTGGCTACATCTAAATTCAAGTCCAAATTCGAGTCTGCAATTTAAAGCACTTCAAACCCAAGAGCTGAGCCCAGAAACGAGCCCTCTCAGTCAGCTGGTGTTGGACCTCACCAACCAAGCTGACACCAGCACTGTTTCAAAAGAAAGAATTCCATTAAACAAAATCATGAACCAATCAAAGGACTCATATATACAACATTAGAAAAACGAAACAAAATCCCAAAGCCAACTAAATTGCTATCTGACCCTAAACAGAGAATATGAATTGGCTGAATATCTCTACTCTGTCAGAGATACGAAGCAGAGACAGATCCTTACCAAGTACAGGCTGAGTGACCACCGATTGGCAATAGAAACCGGCAGACATAAAAAGACATGGCTACCCAAAGAGGAGCGTGTATGTGGTCACTGCACGACAGGGGAGGTAGAAACAGAGATGCACTTTGTCCTTTACTGTGATAAATATTCCTCACAAAGAGATTCATTATTCACAGAAATGTCTACATTTATTCCAAATTTTAACTTATTAAACCGAGAGGAAAAACTAAAAATACTCATGGGCGAAGGAGCAATGGCTCCTCTTGCAGCCAAATATGTATTTGCCTGCCATAGCCTGAGAGACACACTGAATAATAACATCTGCATAGTAAGCAGTAACTTACTTATTATTACTATTATTGTTATTACTGTTATTGTTATTACTATTATTATTGTTGTTTATCATTCCAAGTAGTAATGGTATAGGTGGTAATGGTAATGATAGCAGTTTAATGATGGTGGTGGTGGTAGTAGTGGTAATGATGATAGTAGTTGTAGTACCAATGTAATGGTGAAGATGACCGTTATTTAGTTATAAGTTAGTTATAGTTTCATTTTTTTATTACATTACATTCGATTATTGACTGTTACCATTTTATTGTTATTATTTTTATATTTAATTTTGTATTATTATTTACTGCCATTCTATATTATTATTTGTCATTGTTTATAATTTTATTACAATGTACAGTGGGGGAAAAAGTATTTAGTCAGCCACCAATTGTGCAAGTTCTCCCACTTAAAAAGACGAGAGAGGCCTGTAATTTTCATCATAGGTACACTTCAACTATGACAGACAAAATGAGGAAAAAAATCCAGAAAATCACATTGTAGGATTTTTTATGAATTTATTTGCAAATTATGGTGGAAAATAAGTATTTGGTCAATAACAAAAGTTTATCTCAATACTTTGTTATATACCCTTTGTTGGCAATGACAGAGGTCAAACGTTTTCTGTAAGTCTTCACAAGGTTTTCACACACTGTTGCTGGTATTTTGGCCCATTCCTCCATGCAGATCTCCTCTAGAGCAGTGATGTTTTGGGGCTGTTGCTGGGCAACACGGACTTTCAACTCCCTCCAAAGATTTTCTATGGGGTTGAGATCTGGAGACTGTCTAGGCCACTCCAGGACCTTGAAATGCTTCTTACGAAGCCACTCCTTCGCTGCCCGGGCGGTGTGTTTGGGATCATTGTCATGCTGAAAGACCCAGCCACGTTTCATCTTCAATGCACTTGCTGATGGAAGGAGGTTTTCACTCAAAATCTCACGATACATGGCCCCATTCATTCTGTCCTTTACACGGATCAGTCGTCCTGGTCCCTTTGCAGAAAAACAGCCCCAAAGCATGATGTTTCCACCCCCATGCTTCACAGTAGGTATGGTGTTCTTTGGGTGCAACTCAGCATTCTTTGTCCTCCAAACACGACGAGTTGAGTTTTTACCAAAAAGTTATATTTTGGTTTCATCTGACCATATGACATTCTCCCAATCTTCTTCTGGATCATCCAAATGCTCTCTAGCAAACTTCAGACGGGCCTGGACATGTACTGGCTTAAGCAGGGTGACACATCTGGCACTGCAGGATTTGAGTCCCTGGCGGCGTAGTGTGTTACTGATGGTAGGCTTTGTTACTTTGGTCCCAGCTCTCTGCAGGTCATTCACTAGGTCCCCACGTGTTGTTCTGGGATTTTTGCTCACCGTTCTTGTGATCATTTTGACCCCACGGGGTGAGATCTTGCGTGGAGCCCCAGATCGAGGGAGATTATCAGTGGTCTTGTATGTCTTCCATTTCCTAATAATTGCTCCCACAGTTGATTTCTTCAAACCAAGCTGCTTACCTATTGCAGATTCAGTCTTCCCAGCCTGGTGCAGGTCTACAATTTTGTTTCTGGTGTCCTTTGACAGCTCTTTGGTCTTGGCCATAGTGGAGTTTGGCGTGTGACTGTTTGAGGTTGTGGACAGGTGTCTTTTATACTGATAACAAGTTCAAACAGGTGCCATTAATACAGGTAACGAGTGGAGGACAGAGGAGCCTCTTAAAGAAGAAGTTACAGGTCTGTGAGAGCCAGAAATCTTGCTTGTTTGTAGGTGACCAAATACTTATTTTCCACCATTATTTGCAAATAAATTCATAAAAAATCCTACAATGTGATTTTCTGGATTTTTTTTCTCATTTTGTCTGTCATAGTTGAAGTGTACCTATGATGAAAATTACAGGCCTCTCTCATCTTTTTAAGTGGGAGAACTTGCACAATTGGTGGCTGACTAAATACTTTTTTGCCCCACTGTATATTGTATACATTGTTGCTTTGGCAATATTGACAAAATGTTTTTCATGCCAATAAAGCAGCTTGAATTTGAATTTGAGAGAGAGGGAGAGACAATACTGTATATAGATATAATTTGACATTTGAAATGTCTTCATTCTTTTGGAACTGCTGTGAGTATAATGTTTACTGTTCATTTTTATTGTTAATTTCATTTTTGTTTATTATCTACTTCACTTGCTTTGGCAAACATATGTTTCCCATGCAGCAAGAGAGAGAGAGAGAGAGAGAGAGAGAGAGAGAGAGAGAGAGAGAGAGAGAGAGAGAGAGAGAGAGAGAGAGAGAGAGAGAGAGAGAGAGAGAGTGACAAACAATGACAAATGGTTTGATAAAGAATGCAAAAATCTAAGAAATAAATTGAGAAACCTGTCCAACCAAAAACATAGAGACCCGGAAAACCTGAGTCTACGCCTTCACTATGGTGAATCACTAAAACAATACAGAAATACACTACGGAAAAAGAAGGAACAGCACGTCAGAAATCAGCTCAATGTAATTGAAGAATCCATAGACTCTAACCAATTCTGGGAAAATTGGAAAACACTAAACAAACAACAACACGAAGAATTATCTATCCAAAATGGAGATGTATGGGTAAACCACTTCTCCAATCTTTTTGGCTCTATAACAAAGAATAAAGAGCAAAAACACATACATGATCAAATACAAATCCTAGAATCAACTATTAAAGACTACCAGAGCCCACTGGATTCTCCAATTACCTTGAATGAGCTACAGGACAAAATAAAAACCCTCCAACCCAAAAAGGCCTGTGGTATTGATGGTATCCTTAATGAAATGATCAAATATACAGACAACAAATTCCAATTGGCTATATTAAAACTCTTTAACATCGTCCTTAGCTCTGGCATCTTCCCCAATATTTGGAACCAAGGACTGATCACCCCAATCCACAAAAGTGGAGACAAATTTGACCCCAATAACTACCGTGGAATATGCGTCAACAGTAACCTTGGGAAAATACTCTGCATTATCATTAACAGCAGACTCGTACATTTCCTCAATGAAAACAATGTACTGAGCAAATGTCAAATTGGCTTTTTACCAAATTACCGTACAACAGACCATGTATTCACCCTACACACCCTAATTGACAACCAAACAAACCAAAACAAAGGCAAAGTCTTCTCATGCTTTGTTGATTTCAAAAAAGCCTTCGACTCAATTTGGCATGAGGGTCTGCTATACAAATTGATGGAAAGTGGTGTTGGGGGTAAAACATACGACATCATAAAATCCATGTACACAAACAACAAGTGCGCGGTTAAAATTGGCAAAAAACACACACATTTCTTCACACAGGGTCGTGGGGTGAGACAGGGATGCAGCTTAAGCCCCACCCTCTTCAACATATATATCAACGAATTGGCGCGGGCACTAGAACAGTCTGCAGCACCCGGTCTCACCCTACTAGAATCCGAAGTCAAATGTCTACTGTTTGCTGATGATCTGGTGCTTCTGTCACCAACCAAGGAGGGCCTACAGCAGCACCTAGATCTTCTGCACAGATTCTGTCAGACCTGGGCCCTGACAGTAAATCTCAGTAAGACCAAAATAATGGTGTTCCAAAAAAGGTCCAGCCGCCAGGACCACAAATTCCATCTAGACACCGTTGCCCTAGAGCACACAAAAAACTATACATACCTCGGCCTAAACATCAGCACCACAGGTAGCGTCCACAGAGCTGTGAACGATCTGAGAGACAAGGCAAGAAGGGCATTCTATGCCATCAAAAGGAACATAAATTTCAACATACCAATTAGGATCTGGCTAAAAATACTTGAATCAGTCATAGAGCCCATTGCCCTTTATGGTTGTGAGGTCTGGGGTCCGCTCACCAACCAAGATTTCACAAAATGGGACAAACACCAAATTGAGACTCTGCATGCAGAATTCTGCAAAAATATCCTCCGTGTACAACGTAGAACACCAAATAATGCTTGCAGAGCAGAACTAGGCCGATACCCAGTAATTATCAAAATCCAGAAAAGAGCCGTTAAATTCTACAACCACCTAAAAGGAAGCGATTCCCAAACCTTCCATAACAAAGCCATCACCTACAGAGAGATGAACCTGGAGAAGAGTCCCCTGAGCAAGCTGGTCCTAGGGCTCTGTTCACAAACACAAACACACCCCACAGAGCCCCAGGACAACAGCACAATTAGACCCAACCAAATCATGAGAAAACAAAAAGATAATTACTTGACACATTGGAAAGAATTAACAAAAAAACAGAGCAAACTAGAATGCTATTTGGCCCTAAACAGAGAGTATACAGTGGCAGAATACCTAACCATTGTGACTGACCCAAACTTAAGGAAAGCTTTGACTATGTACAGACTCAGTGAGCATAGCCTTGCTATTGAGAAAGGCCGCCGTAGGCAGACATGGCTCTCAAGAGAAGACAGGCTATGTGCTCACTGCCCACAAAATGAGGTGGAAACTGAGCTGCACTTCCTAACCTCCTGCCCAATGTATGACCATATTAGAGAGACATATTTCCCTCAGATTACACAGATCCACAAAGAATTCGAAAACAAATCCAATTTTGATAAACTCCCATATCTACTGGGTGAAATTCCACAGTGTGCCATCACAGCAGCAAGATTTGTGACCTGTTGCCACCAGAAAAGGGCAACCAGTGAAGAACAAACACCATTGTAAATACAGCCCATATCTATGTTCGTTTATTTTAACTTGTGTGCTTTGGCCATTTGTACGTTGTTGCAACACTGCATATATATAGTGTGACATTTGTAGTGTCTTTATTGTTTTGGAACTTCTGTGTGTGTAATGTTTGCTGTTTATTTTTATTGTTTATTTGACTTTTGTATGTTGTCTACCTCACTTGCTTTGGCAATGTTAACACATGTTTCCCATGCCAATAAAGCCCCTTGAATTGAATTGAATTGAATTGAGAGAGAGAGAGAGAGAGAGAGAGAGAGAGAGAGAGGAGAAAGACAGACAGACAGACAGAGAGAATAAGAAACAGAGAGAGAGAGAGAGAGAGAGAGAGAGAGAGACAGAGACAGAGGCAAAGAGAGAGACAGAGCAAGAGACACAGAGAGAGAGAGAGAGAGAGACAGACAGACAGACGGACGGACGGACGGACGAACGAACGGACGGACGGACGGACGGACAGACAGACAGACAGACAGACAGACAGACAGACAGACAGACAAAGCAAGAGACAGAGGGAGAGAGAGAGAGAGACAGAGACAGAGACAGAGACAGAGACAAAGAGAGAGACAGAGCAAGAGACACACAGAGAGAGAGACAAAGAGAGAGACAGAGCAAGAGACAGAGCAAGAGACAGAGAGACACACACACACACAGAGAGAGAGAGAGAGACAATACTGTATATAGATATAATATGACATTTGAAATGTCTTCATTCTTTTGGAACTGCTGTGAGTATAATGTTTACTGTTCATTTTTATTGTTAATTTCACTTTTGTTTATTATCTACTTCACTTGCTTTGGCAAACATATGTTTCCCATGCAGAGAGAGAGAGAGCGAGAGCGAGAGAGAGAGAGAGAGAGAGAGAGAGAGAGAGAGAGAGAGAGAGAGAGAGAGAGAGAGAGAGAGAGAGAGAGAAAGATCCACCCACCCTCTACCCCCTGACTCTGTCCCACACCAGACATTTGTCCTTCATTGGCAGCTGAGTCCTTTTATCATGCTTTATCAAAGTAACCCATATTTAAATAATATATCTATCTAATATATCTAAAAATATTACATGTCAGTGATATAAATGCTATTATTTAGTGTGGCGAGAGATTTCTTACACCCACCACCCCAGTCGATCAACCAATTGCGGTTAATGACCTTAACACACGGGGCTCCCTCTAGGTTACAGGTAAAAACAAGCACCTTAACACACGGGGCTCCCTCTAGGTTACAGGTAAAAACAAGCACCTTAACACACAGGGCTCCCTCTAGGTTACAGGTAAAAACAAGCACCTTAACACACGGGGCTCCCTCTAGGTTACAGGTAAAAACAAGCACCTTAACACACAGGGCTCCCTCTAGATTACAGGTAAAAATATGCACCTTAACACACAGGCCTCCCTCTAGGTTACAGGTAAAAACATGCACCTTAACACACAGGGCTCCCTCTAGATTACAGGTAAAAACATGCACCTTAACACACGGGGCTACCTCTAGATCACAGGTAAAAACAAGCACCTTAACACACAGGGCTCCCTCTAGATTACAGGTAAAAACATGCACCTTAACACATGGGGCTCCCTCTAGATCACAGGTAAAAACAAGCACCTTAACACACAGGGCTCCCTCTAGATTACAGGTAAAAACATGCACCTTAACACACAGGGCTCCCTCTAGGTTACAGGTAAAAACATGCACCTTAACACACAGGGCTCCCTCTAGATTACAGGTAAAAACAAGCACCTTAACACACAGGGCTCCCTCTAGGTTACAGGTAAAAACATGCACCTTAACACACAGGGCTCCCTCTAGATTACAGGTAAAAACATGCACCTTAACAGACAGGGCTCCCTCTAGATTACAGGTAAAAATATGCACCTTAACACACATGGCTCCCTCTAGATTACAGGTAAAAACAAGCACCTTAACACACATGGCTCCCTCTAGATTACAGGTAAACATATGCACCTTAACACACATGGCTCCCTCTAGATTACAGGTAAAAACAAGCAAATAAACACACAGGGCTCCCTCTAGGTCACAGGTAAAAACATGAACCTTAACACACAGGGCTCCCTCTAGGTTACAGGTAAAAACAAGCACCTTAACACACAGGGCTCCCTCTAGATTACAGGTAAAAACATGCACCATAACCCACAGGGCTCCCTCTAGATTACAGGTAAAAACAAGCACCTTAACCCACAGGGCTCCCTCTAGATTACAGGTAAAAACATGCACTTTAACACACAGGGCTCCCTCTAGGTTACAGGTAAAAACATGCACCTTAACACACAGGGCTCCCTCTAGATTACAAGTAAAAACAAGCACCTTAACACACAGGGCTCCCTCTAGGTTACAGGTAAAAACATGCACCTTAACACACAGGGCTCCCTCTAGATTACAGGTAAAAATATGCACCTTAACACACATGGCTCCCTCTAGATTACAGGTAAAAACAAGCACCTTAACACACAGGGCTCCCTCTAGATTACAGGTAAAAATATGCACTTTAACACACATGGCTCCCTCTAGATTACAGGTAAAAATATGCACTTTAACACACATGGCTCCCTCTAGATTACAGGTAAAAACAAGCACCTTAACACACAGGGCTCCCTCTAGGTCACAGGTAAAAACATGCACCTTAACACACAGGGCTCCCTCTAGGTTACAGGTAAAAACATGCACCTTAACACACAGGGCTCCCTCTAGGTTACAGGTAAAAACATGCACCTTAACACACAGGGCTCCCTCTAGATTACAGGTAAAAACAAGCACCTTAACACACAGGGCTCCGTCTAGGTTACAGGTAAAAACATGCACTCTAACACACAGGGCTCCCTCTAGGTTACAGGTAAAAACAAGCATCTTAACCCACAGGGCTCCCTCTAGATTACAGGTAAAAACAAGCACTTTAACCCCCAGGGCTCCCTCTAGATTACAGGTAAAAACATGCACCTTAACACACAGGGCTCCCTCTAGGTTACAGGTAAAAACATGCACCTTAACACACAGGGCTCCCTCTAGATTACAGGTAAAAACAAGCACCTTAACACACAGGGCTCCCTCTAGGTTACAGGTAAAAACATGCACTTTAACACACATGGCTCCATCTAGATTACAGGTACAAATATGCACCTTAACACACATGGCTCCCTCTAGATTACAGGTAAAAACAAGCACCTTAACACACAGGGCTCCCTCTAGATTACAGGTAAAAACATGCACTTTAACACACATGGCTCCCTCTAGATTACAGGTAAAAATATGCACTTTAACACACATGGCTCCCTCTAGATTACAGGTAAAAACAAGCACCTTAACACACAGGGCTCCCTCTAGGTCACAGGTAAAAACATGCACCTTAACACACAGGGCTCCCTCTAGGTTACAGGTAAAAAAAAGCACCTTAACACACAGGGCTCCCTCTAGATTACAGGTAAAAACAAGCACCTTAACACACAGGGCTCCCTCTAGGTTACAGGTAAAAACATGCACCTTAACACACAGGGCTCCATCTAGATTACAGGTAAAAATATGCACCTTAACACACATGGCTCCCTCTAGATTACAGGTAAAAACAAGCACCTTAACACACAGGGCTCCCTCTAGATTACAGGTAAAAATATGCACTTTAACACACATGGCTCCCTCTAGATTACAGGTAAAATATGCACCTTAACACACATGGCTCCCTCTAGATTACAGGTAAAAACAAGCACCTTAACACACAGGGCTCCCTCTAGGTCACAGGTAAAAACAAGCACCTTAACACACAGGGCTCCCTCTAGGTCACAGGTAAAAACATGCACCTTAACACACAGGGCTCCCTCTAGGTTACAGGTAAAAACAAGCACCTTAACACACAGGGCTCCATCTAGATTACAGGTAAAAACATGCACCCTAACCCACAGGGCTCCCTCTAGATTACAGGTAAAAACAAGTACCTTAACACACAGGGCTCCCTCTAGGTCACAGGTAAAAACATGCACCTTAACACACAGGGCTCCCTCTAGATTACAGGTAAAAACATGCACCTTAACACACGGGGCTCCCTCTAGGTTACAGGTAAAAACATGCACCTTAACACACAGGGCTCCCTCTAGATTACAGGTAAAAACATGCACCTTAACACACAGGGCTCCCTCTAGGTCACAGGTAAAAACATGCACCTTAACACAGGAGGGCTCCCTCTAGATTACAGGTAAAAACAAGCACCTTAACACACAGGGCTCCCTCTAGATTACAGGTAAAAACATGCACCCTAAAGCACAGGGCTCCCTCTAGATTACAGGTAAAAACAAGCACCTTAACACACAGGGCTCCCTCTAGGTCACAGGTAAAAACATGCACTTTAACACACAGGGCTCGATCTAGATTACAGGTAAAAACAAGCACCTTAACACACAGGGCTCCCTCTAGATTACAGGTAAAAACATGCACCTTAACACACAGGGCTCCCTCTAGGTTACAGGTAAAAACATGCACCTTAACACACAGGGCTCCCTCTAGATTACAGGTAAAAACATGCACCTTAACACACGGGGCTCCCTCTAGATTACAGGTAAAAACATGCACCCTAACACACAGGGCTCCCTCTAGATTACAGGTAAAAACAAGCACCTTAATACACAGGACTCCCTCTGGGTTACAGGTAAAAACATGCACCTTAACACACAGGGCTCCCTCTAGATTACAGGTAAAAACAAGCACCTTAACACACAGGGCTCCCTCTAGGTTACAGGTAAAAACATGCACTCTAACACACAGGGCTCCCTCTAGGTTACAGGTAAAAACAAGCATCTTAACACACAGGGCTCCCTCTAGATTACAGGTAAAAACAAGCACCTTAACACACAGGGCTCCCTCTAGGTTACAGGTAAAAACATGCACCTTAACACACAGGGCTCCCTCTAGATTACAGGTAAAAATATGCACCTTAACACACATGGCTCCCTCTAGATTACAGGTAAAAACAAGCACCTTAACACACAGGGCTCCCTCTAGATTACAGGTAAAAATATGCACTTTAACACACATGGCTCCCTCTAGGTTACAGGTAAAAATATGCACCTTAACACACAGGGCTCCCTCTAGGTCATAGGTAAAAACATGCACCTTAACACACAGGGCTCCCTCTAGGTTACAGGTAAAAACATGCACCTTAACACACAGGGCTCCTTCTAGGTTACAGGTAAAAACATGCACCTTAACACACAGGCCTCCCTCTAGGTTACAGGTAAAAACAAGCACCTTAATACACAGGACTCCCTCTGGGTTACAGGTAAAAACATGCACCTTAACACACAGGGCTCCCTCTAGATTACAGGTAAAAACAAGCACCTTAACACACAGGGCTCCCTCTAGGTTACAGGTAAAAACATGCACTCTAACACACAGGGCTCCCTCTAGGTTACAGGTAAAAACAAGCATCTTAACACACAGGGCTCCCTCTAGATTACAGGTAAAAACAAGCACCTTAACACACAGGGCTCCCTCTAGGTTACAGGTAAAAACATGCACCTTAACACACAGGGCTCCCTCTAGATTACAGGTAAAAATATGCACCTTAACACACATGGCTCCCTCTAGATTACAGGTAAAAACAAGCACCTTAACACACAGGGCTCCCTCTAGATTACAGGTAAAAATATGCACTTTAACACACATGGCTCCCTCTAGGTTACAGGTAAAAATATGCACCTTAACACACATGGCTCCCTCTAGATTACAGGTAAAAACAAGCACCTTAACACACAGGGCTCCCTCTAGGTCACAGGTAAAAACATGCACCTTAACACACAGGGCTCCCTCTAGGTTACAGGTAAAAACAAGCACCTTAACACACAGGGCTCCCTCTAGGTTACAGGTAAAAACATGCACCCTAACCCACAGGGCTCCCTCTAGATTACAGGTAAAAACAAGCACCTTAACACACCGGGCTCCCTCTAGGTCACAGGTAAAAACATGCACCTTAACACACGGGGCTCCCTCTAGATTACAGGTAAAAACATGCACCTTAACACACAGGGCTCCCTCTAGATTACAGGTAAAACATGCACCTTAACACACAGGGCTCCCTCTAGGTTACAGGTAAAAACAAGCACCTTAACACACAGGGCTCCCTCTAGATTACAGGTAAAAACATGCACCTTAACACACAGGGCTCCCTCTAGATTACAGGTAAAAATATGCACCTTAACACACATGGCTCCCTCTAGATTACAGGTAAAAACAAGCACCTTAACACACAGGGCTCCCTCTAGATTACAGGTAAAAATATGCACTTTAACACACATGGCTCCCTCTAGTTCACAGGTAAAACATGCACCTTAACACACAGGGCTCCCTCTAGGTTACAGGTAAAAACAAGCACCTTAACACACAGGGCTCCCTCTAGGTTACAGGTAAAAACATGCACCTTAACACACAGGGCTCCCTCTAGGTTACAGGTAAAAACAAGCATCTTAACACACAGGACTCCCTCTAGATTACAGGTAAAAACAAGCACCTTAACACACAGGGCTCCCTCTAGGTTACAGGTAAAAACATGCACCTTAACACACAGGGCTCCCTCTAGATTACAGGTAAAAATATGCACCTTAACACACATGGCTCCCTCTAGATTACAGGTAAAAACAAGCACCTTAACACACAGGGCTCCCTCTAGATTACAGGTAAAAATATGCACTTTAACACACATGACTCCCTCTAGATTACAGGTAAAAATATGCACCTTAACACACATGGCTCCCTCTAGATTACAGGTAAAAACAAGCACCTTAACACACAGGGCTCCCTCTAGGTCACAGGTAAAAACATGCACCTTAATACAGGAGGGCTCCCTCTAGGTTACAGGTAAAAACAAGCACCTTAACACACAGGGCTCCCTCTAGATTACAGGTAAAAACATGCACCCTAACCCACAGGGCTCCCTCTAGATTACAGGTAAAAACTAGCACCTTAACACACAGGGCTCCCTCTAGGTCACAGGTAAAAACATGCACCTTAACACACAGGGCTCGATCTAGATTACAGGTAAAAACAAGCACCTTAACACACAGGGCTCCCTCTAGATTACAGGTAAAAACATGCACCTTAACACACAGGGCTCCCTCTAGGTTACAGGTAAAAACATGCACCTTAACACACAGGGCTCCCTCTAGATTACAGGTAAAAACATGCACCTTAACACACGGGGCTCCCTCTAGATTACAGGTAAAAACATGCACCTTAACACACAGGGCTCCCTCTAGATTACAGGTAAAAACAAACACCTAACACACAGGGCTCCCTCTAGATTACAGGTAAAAACATGCACCCTAACCCACAGGGCTACCTCTAGATTACAGGTAAAAACATGCACCTTAACACACAGGGCTCCCTCTAGATTACAGGTAAAAACAAGCACCTTAACACACAGGGCTCCCTCTAGGTCACAGGTAAAAACATGCACCTTAACACACAGGGCTCCTTCTAGGTTACAGGTAAAAACATGCACCTTAACACACATGGCTCCCTCTAGATTACAGGTAAAAACAAGCACCTTAACACACAGGGCTCCCTCTAGGTCACAGGTAAAAACATGCACCTTAACACACAGGGCTCCCTCTAGGTTACAGGTAAAAACATGCACCTTAACCCACAGGGCTCCCTCTAGGTTACAGGTAAAAACATGCACCCTAACCCACAGGGCTCCCTCTAGATTACAGGTAAAAACAAGCACCTTAACACAAAGGGCTCCCTCTAGGTCACAGGTAAAAACATGCACCTTAACACACGGGGCTCCCTCTAGATTACAGGTAAAAACATGCACCTTAACACACAGGGCTCCCTCTAGATTAAAGGTAAAACATGCACCTTAACACACAGGGCTCCCTCTAGGTTACAGGTAAAAACAAGCACCTTAACACACAGGGCTCCCTCTAGATCACAGGTAAAAACATGCACCTTAACACACAGGGCTCCCTCTAGATTCCAGGTAAAAACAAGCACCTTAACCCACAGGGCTCCCTCTAGATTACAGGTAAAAACAAGCACCTTAACACACAGGGCTCCCTCTAGATTACAGGTAAAAACATGAACTTTAACACACAGGGCTTCCTCTAGATTACAGGTAAAACATGCACCTTAAGACACAGGGCTCCCTCTAGGTTACAGGTAAAAACATGCACCTTAACACACGGGGCTCCCGCTAGATTACAGGTAAAAACAAGCACCTTAACACACAGGGCTCCCTCTAGATTACAGGTAAAAACATATACCTTAACACACGGGGCTCCCTCTAGATTACAGGTAAAAACAAGCACCTTAACCCACAGGGCTCCCTCTAGGTTACAGGTAAAAACAAGCACCTTAACACACAGGGCTCCCTCTAGATTACAGGTAAAAACATGCACCTTAACACACAGGGCTCCCTCTAGATTACAGGTAAAAACAAGCACCTTAACCCACAGGGCTCCCTCTAGATTACAGGTAAAAACAAGCACCTTAACACACAGGGCTACCTCTAGATTACAGGTAAAAACATGCACCTTAACACACAGGGCTCCCTCTAGATTACAGGTAAAAACATGCACCTTAACACACAGGGCTCCCTCTAGATTACAGGTGAAAACAAGCACCTTAACCCACAGGGCTCCCTCTAGATTACAGGTAAAAACAAGCACCTTAACACACAGGGCTCCCTCTAGATTACAGGTAAAAACATGCACCTTAACACACAGGGCTCCCTCTAGATTACAGGTAAAAACATGCACTTTAACACACAGGGCTCCCTCTAGATTACAGGTAAAAACAAGCACCTTAACACACAGGGCTCCCTCTAGATTACAGGTAAAAATATGCACCTTAACACACATGGCTCCCTCTAGATTACAGGCAAAAACAAGCACCTTAACACACAGGGCTCCCTCTAGATTACAGGTAAAAATATGCACTTTAACACACATGGCTCCCTCTAGGTTACAGGTAAAAATATGCACCTTAACACACATGGCTCCCTCTAGATTACAGGTAAAAACAAGCACCTTAACACACAGGGCTCCCTCTAGGTCACAGGTAAAAAACATGCACCTTAACACACAGGGCTCCCTCTAGGTTACAGGTAAAAACAAGCACCTTAACACACAGGGCTCCCTCTAGGTTACAGGTAAAAACATGCACCCTAACCCACAGGGCTCCCTCTAGATTACAGGTAAAAACAAGCACCTTAACACACAGGGCTCCCTCTAGGTCACAGGTAAAAACATGCACCTTAACACACGGGGCTCCCTCTAGATTACAGGTAAAAACATGCACCTTAACACACAGGGCTCCCTCTAGATTACAGGTAAAACATGCACCTTAACACACAGGGCTCCCTCTAAGTTACAGGTAAAAACAAGCACCTTAACACACAGGGCTCCCTCTAGATTACAGGTAAAAACATGCACCTTAACACACAGGGCTCCCTCTAGATTACAGGTAAAAACAAGCACTTTAACACACAGGGCTCCCTCTAGATTACAGGTAAAAACAAGCACCCTAACCCACAGGGCTTCCTCTAGATTACAGGTAAAACATGCACCTTAACACACAGGGCTCCCTCTAGGTTACAGGTAAAAACATGCACCTTAACACACGGGGCTCCCGCTAGATTACAGGTAAAAACAAGCACCTTAACACACAGGGCTCCCTCTAGATTACAGGTAAAAACATGCACCTTAACACACAGGGCTCCCTCTAGATTACAGGTAAAAACATGCACTTTAACACACAGGGCTCCCTCTAGATTACAGGTAAAAGCAAGCACCCTAACCCACAGGGCTTCCTCTAGATTACAGGTAAAACATGCACCTTAACACACAGGGCTCCCTCTAGGTTACAGGTAAAAACATGCACCTTAACACACGGGGCTCCCTCTAGATTACAGGTAAAAACAAGCACCTTAACACACAGGGCTCCCTCTAGATTACAGGTAAAAACATGCACCTTAACACACGGGGCTCCCTCTAGATTACAGGTAAAAACAAGCACCTTAACCCACAGGGCTCCCTCTAGGTTACAGGTAAAAACAAGCACCTTAACACACAGGGCTCCCTCTAGATTACAGGTAAAAACATGCACCTTAACACACAGGGCTCCCTCTAGATTACAGGTAAAAACATGCACTTTAACACACAGGGCTCCTTCTAGATTACAGGTAAAAACAAGCACCCTAACCCACAGGGCTTCCTCTAGATTACAGGTAAAACATGCACCTTAACACACAGGGCTCCCTTTAGGTTACAGGTAAAAACATGCACCTTAACACACGGGGCTCCCTCTAGATTACAGGTAAAAACAAGCACCTTAACACACAGGGCTCCCTCTAGGTTACAGGTAAAAACATGCACCTTAACACACAGGGCTCCCTCTAGGTTACAGGTAAAAACATGCACCTTAACACACAGGACTCCCTCTAGATTACAGGTAAAAACAAGCACCTTAATACACAGGACTCCCTCTAGATTACAGGTAAAAACAAGCACCTTAACACACAGGGCTCCCTCTAGATTACAGGTAAAAACATGCACCTTAACACACAGGGCTCCCTCTAGATTACAGGTAAAAACAAGCACCTTAACACACAGGGCTCCCTCTAGATTACAGGTAAAAACAAGCACCTTAATACACAGGACTCCCTCTAGATTACAGGTAAAAACAAGCACCTTAACACACAGGGCTCCCTCTAGATTACAGGTAAAAACAAGCACCTTAACACACAGGGCTCCCTCTAGATTACAGGTAAAAACATGCACCCTAACCCAGCCTTCTATAGCTACACACACCTTCCATCAACATAGTCCCTGTGGGTCTGTCTATCTGTTTTGGCAGCATGACTATGGAGCTACTGTAGCTACTGTGAATAGTTCCCATTTGTTACGAGTGAAAAAATACATTTTTAAAAATTATCCACGGCAGCAATTGCACCCAATGTCCTCTGTAACATCTGAGTGTGAATGATGAGACACAGGGGTAGAGGGGACGGAGAAAAAAGCAAAGGGCTTCCTTCCACCACGAAGACAGCGGCAGCTGCCAACCTCTGCTGATCTCCGCATATTAAATCAGTTAATTGATTATCTGTGTTGACAAAACTCATTGTAAACGTATTCAATGTATTTTGGCCTGAAAAGAAAAAGGCCACAGAAGACTTGTTTGAATGCAGCCCCGTTCCCAGGTCAACTGGTTCAGTCAAAGAAGCGTGCAGCACAAAGCAGCCATGGTAGTGGCTAGCTGGGGACCAGGACACAATGAGAGGGAACTGCCTGAGCTCCCCAGAGCTCTTAACCCGGCCCCATTCTCACACACACAGGGCAGGATTAATCCTGTGTCACATGACTAGGTCCAGACAGGAGGCAGGCACAGTGCCGGGGGACATTTACACTCACTCTGTCAGATTAAACAGCAACCCGACCCAGCGCAGTGCTGCTTGGGCTGTCACTGTTCCTACTGCTCTGACAGGCATGCCTCCTGGTAATAGGCGTGTAGGACACAGGTGCACTTCTCAACCAGACAAATGGGTCATAGCTGAATATATTTTATTTATCATCGTAATAACTGTTATTGTCATGTACTTTTCTATTACTACATAGACTGTGTAAGTAAATACATGCTGAAACAGGGCTGTAAAAACAAAAAAAGTGTTACCATTTTACACATTTCTTAAATAAAGTGGTTACACATTCTTTAATATATATTATTTTTATTTGACACTTTTCGTGATATCCAATTGATAGTTACAGTCTGTCCAATCGCTGCAACTCCCCAACGGACTCAGGAGAGGCGAATGTCGAGAGTCATGCGTCCTCCGAAACAGGACCCTGCCAAGCCACACTGCTTCCTGACACACTGCTCGCTTAACCCAGAAGCCAGCCGCACCAATGTGTCGGAAGAAACACTGTCCAGCTGGTGACCAAAGTCAGCTTGCAGGCGACAAGGAAATCCCGGCCGGCCAAACTCTTCCCTAACCCGGACGAAGCTGGGCCAATTGTGCCCCACCTTATGGATCTCCTGGTCACAGCTGGTTGTGACACAGCATGGGATCGAACCCGGGTCTGTAGTGACGCCTCAAGTAGTGATGGCGGTGACACTCGGGAGGCCTGATTATACATTCTACTGTATAAGTGTTTGAACAGTTTCGACTGTTGTCATTGCAAAATTGTCATTACAATATTTTGAGTTATGTAGAATTGTAAGGGAGAAAATATCAAGGGGACCGCTAGTGCTTCTTATTGAGTCTGGCTTTTGATTAGGCAGAGCCATAGTCGCTCAGAGTAATGAGCACTGGTTAGGCCCTGAGTGGCAAGACAGGCAGGTAGTGTAGAGCAGAGAGGAGCTCATCAAACCATCCTCTTTATTAAGCACTATCAAACCCACTCTAATTTGTCGAAAATTAACCGCTGTGCTCAACAAGTAATGACTGCCTTGCATTCATTATTAGTTCATTTTCTCCAAATCAATCACCGGCCGTGCAGGCTTTTTCTAAATGTCATCCTAAAACTTTTCACAATCAATTAAGCAGAAGATTAATGGGGACAATTTGCCAGGAACAAGTCCTTCTTTGAAAAGGCCACGCCTCGACAGACTTCCAGCCTGCTATTGATGTTAATTATATATTTCCGCTTTCTTGTCAGACACTTAACCTGTCGCAGGGAAAGTGTTTGCTTATCGTGAGAGGGGGCTACTGCCGTGACGCTCCGTCACAGTAACATGGACAACCCAGTTCAGTGACGTTTTGAAACGAAGGCTAGTCAGTGGGTGACCGTTGCGAGTTTCAATTCAATCCAATACAACTTTATTCATACCCTCAGATGCAATAAAAAAATGCATAGCCAGATTACAAATATCAACATCCTACATATACAGTATCACAGACATCAGTTGCCGTTTCTGTCATTTAAATCAATATTGAAATGAAGGTTGTTCGATGCATTTATTTACCATACGGGAAACATCTTCCTCCCTCCTCTTTCTTTCAAACTCACTAAACCTGGGGATCTTCGGTAAATGCAGGAAGACGTCCCTTTCAGTTCAGTCCATGTTTAATAGGGAACAGACCTGCTGCATATGGCTGTCACTGTGTACTCAGGGGACTACAGGTGACAGCGTCTCTGCTGCAACCTCTTTTTATTTGTGTTCACTTCCTGCATGAGAACCCACTATTCACTATATGAGGCTGGGAGGGAGCAACACACTGGATAGGACACGTGACCTGAAGGACATTTTTTATATATATTTTATCAATAAACTTAAGCAATATAATGAGCTACTGCAATTTCTGTGTGCCTATTTGAAAAAAATGCCTTCAATAACATGATATGGATATTGTGGCAATCCAGGTTAAAATGTAGATTACAAGAAAAACTAACTAGCTAGATGATCATCAACTCCTGACAGTCAGGATGGTTACCAGCTTACACTTTTTATATCAGCTGTAGTATCAAATTATGTTTCTTGCTTTACTGATTCAAAGCAAACCTTTGGGCTTACAGTTGAAGTCGGAAGTTTACATAAGCCTTAGCCAAATACATTTAAACTCAGTTTTTCACAATTCCCGACATGTAATCAGAGTAAGAATTCCCTGTTTTAGGTCAATTAGGATCACCACTTTATTGTAAGAACGTGAAATGTCAGAATAATAGTAGAGAGAATGATTTATTTCAGCTTTAGTTTCTTTCATCACATTCCCAGTGGGTCAGAAGTTTACATACACTCAATTAGTATTTGGTAGCATTGCCTTTAAATGGTTTAACTTGGGTCAAACGTTTCGGGTAGCCTTCCACAAGCTTCCCACAATAAGTTGGGTAAATTTTGGCCCATTCCTCCTGACAGAGCTAGTGTAACTGAGTCAGGTTTGTAGGCCTCCTTGCTCGCACACGCTTTTTCAGTTCTGACCACAAATCTTCTATAGGATTGAGGTCAGGGCTTTGTGATGGCCACTCTAATACCTTGACTTTGTTGTCCTTAAGCCAATTTGCCACAACTGAAAGTATGCTTGGGGTCATTGTCCATTGGAAGACCCATTTCCGACCAAGCTTTAACTTCCTGACTGATGTCTTGAGATGTTGCTTCAATATATCCACATAATTTCCCTGCCTCATGATGCCATCTATTTTGTGAAGTGCACCAGTCTCTCCTGCAGCAAAGCACCCCCACAACATGATGATGCCAC
Source organism: Salvelinus fontinalis (assembly GCF_029448725.1). Taxonomy (NCBI): domain Eukaryota; kingdom Metazoa; phylum Chordata; class Actinopteri; order Salmoniformes; family Salmonidae; genus Salvelinus; species Salvelinus fontinalis. The sequence goes on from NC_074680.1 coordinate 19,465,420, forward strand.
CCCTGTGCTTCACGGTTGGGATGGTGTTCTTCGGCTTGCAAGCCTCCCCCTTTTTCCTCCAAACATAACAATGGTCATTATGACCAAACAGTTCTATTTTTGTTTCATCAGACCAGAGGACATTTCTCCAAAAAGTACGATATTTGTCCCCATATGAGTTGCAAACCATAGTCTGGCTTTTTTATGGAGGTTTTGGAGCAGAGGCTTCTTTCTTTGCTGAGCAGCCTTTCAGGTTATGTCGATATAGGACTCGTTTTACTGTGGATGTAGATACTTTTGTACCTGTTTCCTCCAGCATCTTCACAAGGTCTTTTGCTGTTGTTCTGGGATTGATTTGCAATTTTTGCACCAAAGTACGTTCATCTCTAGGAGACAGAACGCGTCTCCTTCCTGCATGGTATGATGGCTGCGTGGACCCATGGTGTTTATACTTGCGTACTATTGTTTGTACAGATGAACGTGGTACCTTCAGGCATTTGGAAATTGCTCCCAAGGATGAACCAGACTTGTGGAGGTCTACAATTTTTTTCTGAGGTCTTGGCTGATTTCTTTTGGTTTTCCAAGGATGTCAAGCAAAGAGGCACTGAGTTTGAAGGTAGGCCTTGAAATACATCCACAGGTACACCTCCAATTGACTCAAATGATGTCAATTAGCTTATCAGAAGCTTCTAAAGCCATGACATAATTTTCTGGAATTTTCCAAGCTGTTTAAAGGCACAGTCAACTTAGTGCATGTAAACTTCTGACCCACTGGAATTGTGATACAGTGAATTATTAGTGAAATAATCTGTCTTTTAAACAATTGTTGGAAAAATCACTTGTGTCATGCACAAAGTAGATGTCCTAACCGACTTGCCAAAACTATGGTTTGTTAACAAGAAATTTGTGGAGTGGTTGAAAAACTAGTTCTAATGACTCCAACCTAAGTGTATGTAAACGTCTGACTTCAACTGTATGTACAGAGATAAGCAGCACTAACAATCAGCAGTAAAAAGATAAATGCAAAATACCCTCAGGACTAACAGGGTTAACCATGATCCTAGTTTCCTCATTCCATTTAACATTTCAACTTTACTGCAATAAAAACATAGTTCTACATTACATGAAATAAGGTACAGGTCTAGATTACATAAGAAACTAGAATGTGAATATATCATTATTGAGTATTAAGTATATCATAAATATTAAGGATTTTCCAAATGTAACATTTTTATGGATGAAACATTTCTGTATGCTATAAAATATTGTATGTTCAAGAAATGCTAAAAGTTCAAAACTGTATCCTGTGTGTCTCAGTTGGTATTGTAAGAGCATGGCGCCAGCAATGCCAAGGTTGTTGGATCAATTTCCAGAGGGATCACATACACATACTATAAATGGACTGTTTTCACTCACTGTACTGTATGTCACTTTGGATAAAAGCTTTTCCTTAGTGTCAGTTTCTTTGAATCATTTTGTTGGTCCATGAAGAAAAGAAAGATATCAACAGATGTCAGTAATAAACCATGTGAATAGTATGCGGAGTTGAGTTACTATTCTGCTAGGGTTTTCTAAAGTCCCTGGCTTTCCACAAATCAGGAGGGAATATGCAGAACATCTGGAAATCCTCCAACCATAGGAAATCACCAGAATATTGTAACCCTAGTAACTGTACTATAGAGTTAATAGCAGGTCTGTTAGATGGGGTGATGGTGCCTGTGGGACAGGACAGGTGTGTTCTCATCTCATCCTACCTGCAATATGTGGCTCCCGAGGTGTGGCTCGAAGATCTCTGAGGCTACCGCACTGGGAGTCCTCCTTCGCTGATCTCCTATAGCTGCACACACACAATAGAACAGAACAGACAGAGCCACGGTGAGACAGACAGCCTGGGCAGGCATGAGACACACACGCACGCACGCACGCACGCACGCACGCACGCACGCACGCACGCACGCACACACACACACACACACACACACACACACACACACACACACACACACACACACACACACACACACACACACACACACTGGGTGGTCAGAGGTAAGACTGACTGGGTTTGTATGCACATATATCACTGTGTAATACATAAAAGTAGCTAGAGAGGCAAGCAACAGATATAGTATATATCTACAGTGAAGTACACACGCAAATACATTGTGAAAAATGTTGCTAGGGTAGTGAGAACCAATAGCAAACAGCTAAACAGCTGTAATGATAAAACAGCTGACATCATCGATCTCAAGCATTCACTATGATAACTCTATAGTAATAAGTACTGTAGCAATGCTAACCAAAGGGCTCAACTCAAACAGTACAAGGCTATTATCAAGTGCAACCAGCTTGCATATTCAATGATTCGCTGACTGGTACAAAGTCTTATTTCTAAATGAGGGATTACATCATTCCATTGATTCAGCCTCAGAGTAGACGAACCAGAAGACTGTGCCCTTAGGGCATTATTTCAAGACTCCCAGCTTAAAAAGTAGGGAGATGCACCGTGCTACCCGTTACTGCTAAAAAATGGCCTGCGGTACATTCAAACTTAACAGTCCCTTGTCCCACCAGAGCTCATTATGGGGAATTTTATAACAAAGTGCTCTGTACTTAATTTTCAGAGCTTAGCCAGGCGTTGGGTTAATGTTGCTGAATTAAGGGCAATTAATGATGTAATATAAACATTGAAAGGACATTAAAGACTCTCAAAGAGCAGGAGCAAACAGGCCTCCTCGGGGAAGAAGCCAGGGGAGCTGGTTAGAGTCAGAGGCCAGGTCCCGGGTGGATGTGAGGGGGGCACAGATTGCACAATGAGGGGCCTCTGTCCTTCACTGCATTCCGTGTTCTACGCCAGACATGGTAATCACACTTCTCCCCCTCCAGTTATGCTGTAAGCATTTATCCCTTTCCCCTCCCTGAGGAGTGGGGCCAATGCCAAACAACATGCACTGGATACATACACACACACAAATAATCATACAGGCATGCACACACACATACTGTACTCTGGTACGGTAGGGGAGGATACAAACAAGACATGAAGCATTGGCAGGCAGAACAACCAGTTCCAGAATCCGGCCGGCCGGCCGGACGGACGGACGGACGGACGGACACACACACACACACACACACACACACACACACACACACACACACACACACACACACACACACACACACACACACACACACACACACACACACACACACAGTGACCCAGCATAGATCCACTACCCAGCACTCACACACCCGGCCATCCGTTGGTTCAAACAAGCAGTTCATATAGAACAGAGCAGAAATATCACAGATCAAAGCACACTTGACCAACTTCAATTATCATCTTTATATCCTGGCCGACAGAGTGGAGGAAATCATTATTTATCCTCTACAATGGTCCTCATCATTACACAGTTAGACTGTGCTCACTCCCTAGCTAAAAGAGCCCTGGCAAATAAGTGACAGATTGCTCTTGGGGATCTTTTGAAAACTGGAAACTATACGTGGTTAATATTTTATAATATAGATGTAAAAATGTTAAACTGGAACCTTTGGGGGAGGACTGCGGCCACCTTGAAGCCCCTCTTCCTGCCAACAGCTCCTTCACAGTTCTTAATAACACACACACATTAGCAATTCAGAGCAGCGCCTTGGGTGCAGATGGCCAATCAACTTCCGACTACTGGGTCTGACTGTCCCTGTCTCGCACACACTCTACACACACACACACACACACACACACACACACACACACACACACACACACACACACACACACACACACACACACACACACACACACACCAGGAGGCCAATTATTGTGGGGGCAATCTAGTCTAAATTTGGCTCAATCCACACAGTAGACTGATTAATAAAGGTATACAACAGCTGGAGACGGTGATTCCATTACGTTAGCGGCTAAAACCAGCCCATTCGATTTTTCCGGTTCATAAATGCAGCTTAACAAGGTCAATTTTGACATTACTTTCCCCCGTTTCAATATTTTAAGCGATACTTCGGGATTTGGCAATGATGCCCTTTATCTACTTCTCCAGAGGCAGACAAACCCATGGATAACATGTGTAAGTCTCTGCATCCAGTATGAAGGAAGTTAGAGGAATTTTGTGAGCCAATGCTAACTAGCATTAGCGCAATGACTTGACGTCTATGGTATCTCCTAGCATGCTAGCAGTTACCAACTCTAGTTAGCAATTGCGCTTAATGCTAGTTTGCAACTTCCTTCAAACTGCAAGCAGAGACATACAAATGGTATCCTCAAGTTCATCTGACTCTGGGGAAGTAGACAAAGGGCTTCATTGCCAACATCCTGAAGGGAAGGAAAGGGAAAGGGAGATACCTAGTCAGTTGTACAACTGAATGCATTCAACTGAAATGTGTCTTCCGCATTTAACCTAAGGGTAGTGTGACTGTAAAAACATCACTTTAACACCTATGCTAATGTAGTTCTGTTTAAATTGGGGGCTTTTTCTTTTTAAGGGCTGACTAATAAGTATTAAGTATATCACCACTATATGCATACACTATTCACACACCACAGGAAGAACATTATGAAAAACTGTATTCAAATTATGCTGAGACAATAAGTAATGCATAGCATAGTTTAACCTTTGCTTGACAAATCTCTGCTCTATCATTTGTTGCAATAGAAAACAAACAAAATCTGATAGACTTAGCACTAACTACATATAACAAGAACTGACATTGCTACTGAAAGTTATTAAACGTTCTCTCTAGCGGAATGACAAAAACAGTATTAACTCAGAATCCAAATTCAAACTAACTGTGTGTGCATGCAAATCAGGGTGAAAACGTTCCTTAAATTTAAACTAATGCAGCTTCATGATGTGAAAAAATCTGTTTCTATTCACCACTCTCAATGTTTAATGTCGGCTGTTTACCATGTCACAAACAGCTTTTGGTTTCAAGATTGCTATTTACTACAATTTGATTCTCAGTACAGTGGCCATTTCTGAACCGCAGTGCTATTTGAAAGTCAAATCAAATGAAATTGTATTTGTCACATGCGCTGAATACAACACCTTACTGTGAAATGCTTACTTACAAGCCCTTAACCAACAATGCAGTTCAAGAAATAGAGTTAAGAAAATATTTACTAAATATACTAAAGTAAAAAAAATTATACAATCAAAAAGTAATACAAGAAAATTACATAACAATAATGAGTCAATGTAAATAGTCCGGGTGGCCAGTTGATTAATTGTTCAGCAGTCTTATGGCTTGGGGGTAGAAGCTGTTTAGGAGCCTTTTGGTCCTAGACTTGGCGTTCCAGTATCATTTGCCGTGCGGCAGCAGAGAGAACAGTCTATGACTTAGGTGACTGGAGTCTTTGACAATATTTTGGGCCTTCCTCTGACACCGCCTAGTATATAGGTCCTGGATGTCAGGAAGCTTGGCCCCAGTGATGTACTGGAACACACGCACTACACCCCGTAGCGCCTTACGGTCAGATACCGAGCAGTAGCCATACCAGGCGATGATGCAACCTGTCAGAATGCACATGATGGTGCAGCTGTAGAACTTTTTGAGGATCTGGGGACCCATACCAAATCTTTTCGGTCTCCTGAGGGGGAAAATGTGGTGTCATGCCCTCTTCACAACTGTCTTGGTGTGTTTGGACCATGATAGTTCGTTGGTGATGTGTACACCAAGGAACTTGAAACTCTCGACCCGCTCCACTACAGCCCCGTCGATGTTAATGGAGGCCTGTTTGGCCCTCCTTTTCCTATAGTCCACAATCAGCTCCTTCGTCTTGCTCACATTGAGGGAGAGGTTGTTGTCCTGGCACCTCACTGCCAGGTCTCTGATCTCCCTATAGGCTTTCTCATCATTGTCGGTGATCAGGCCTACCTCTGTTGTGTCATCAGCAAATTCAATGATGGTGTTGGAGTTGTGCTTGGTCACGCAGTCATGGGTGAACAGGGAGCACAGGAGGGTACTAAGCTCGCATCCCTGAGGGGCCCCAGTGTTGAGGATCAGCGTGGCAGATCTGTTGTTGCCTACCTTTACCACCTGGGGCCGGCCCATCAGGAAGTCCAGGATCCAGTTGCAGAGGGAGGTGTTTAATCCCAAGGTCCTTAAGTTAGTGATGCGCTTGGTAGGTACTATGCTGTTGAACGCTGATCTGTAGTCAATGAACAGCAATCTCACGTAGGTGTTACTTTTGTCCAGGTGGGAAAGGGCAGTGTGGAGTGCGATTGAGAGCACAGTTGGTTAGGAGCCCGTAAAACGGCAGCCATCCCCGCCGGCGCCATTATCACAAGTCAATTTAACTTTCAGTTTTGTAAGTCAACATTAGTGCTATTGTTAATTTATTTATCATTTAATAGAAAATTGCAACAGGGCCCCGGACTGTCATTTCAAATCTGCAGTAATTTATTGGGAAGCTTAGCATTCCTTATTCCCTAGTTTCTACATTAGAGCAGGGCTAAATGGCATCTCCGGCTCCACCAAAGACTCTGGGGCAGGTACTGCTCCACAAATTGCCAATTCAATTAACAGAGTGTAAATGCTCAACTGGCAGCTGGCACAGAGGACAGCCATTTTGGCTCTTGTCAGGCCTAATTCATCAGGCTGTCAAAAGCCTCACTGTGGGGATCCATCCTGTGGTGTGGAAACTGTGGACACTGTGTGTCAAATGCAAACTACACACACAATGGGCCCAAAACTGATCTTCTAGTGAGTCTCTCTCTCTCTCTCTCTCTCTCTCTCTCTCTCTCTCTCTCTCTCTCTCTCTCTCTCTCTCTCTCTCTCTCTCTCCCTCTCTCTCTCTCTCAGACTCTCTCTCAGACTCTCTCTCTCTTAGTCTCTCTATACTTTGCCATGGCCACCAGTGTGTTTTATTCAGCCAGGATGATCCCATAGTTACGTCTAGACTAACAAAAGGGAGAATTTCCTTCGGTCCGCTAGCTGTGGCTAGTGAATTACCTCAGTGTCCTCAGAATAACAATGCCATTCTTATACTGTCTCCCCCATATCAACTGCCAACAACCTTGGAAACAGCAGTCACTATGGATCCAGTCACACGATTCACCTGCTTTATTCACTTCCACCTCAATGTGCTGAATGTTATAATAAGAACAGCATGTTTTGTACTAATTTTGGAAGATTAAGCATTTTTTTAAATATTTACACAAACAATTTTTGGGAGATCTTACAGTGCTGTGAAAAAGTATTTGCCCCCTTTCAAATCTTCTCTATACTGAATCCTATCGGATCTTCAACCAAAACCTAATATTAGATAAAGGGAACTCTGAGTGAGCAAATAACACCAAAATGACATACTTATTTCATTGATTTCATAAACAAAGTTATGCAACACCCAATGTGTGAAAAAGTAATTGCACTCAATAACTGGTTGTGCCACCTTACGCTGCAATGACTCCAACCAACCTAATGCTACCTGTAGTTGTTGATCAATCCCTCACATCGCAGTGAAGGAATTTCGGTTCACTCTTGCATGCAGAACTGATTTAACTCAGCGACATTTGTTGGTTTTCAAGCATGTACAGCTTGATTCAGGTCCTGCAACTACATCTCAATTGGGATTAGTTCTGGACCTTGACTAGGCCATTCCAAAACTTCAAATGTGTTGCTTTTTAGCCATTTTCATGTAGACTTGATGTGTTTTGGATCATTATCTTGCTGCATGACCCAACTGCACATCAGCTTCAGCTCACAGACGGATAGCCTGACATTCTACAGTAGAATTCTCTGATACAGTCATTCAGGTCCTGAGGCAGCAAAGCATCCTCAAACCATCACACTACCACCACCATGCTTGACCGTTGATGTAAAGTTCTTACTGTGGAATGTATTATTTGGTTTTTGCCAGGCATAATGGAACCCAAGTTTGCCAAAAAGCACCTGGAAGCACCTGGATGATCATCAAGACTCTTGGAAGAATATTCTATGGACAGATGACTCAACCAGCTATTGAGTCTAACTTCTTGAGAATACAGGGGGTGCTGTTTTTGCATTAGCATAATTTCCTCTACAGATTAAACTGCCTCTTATTCAATTATTGCTCTTACTATATGCATATAATTAATACCATTGGATAGAAAACAATCTATAGTTTCTAAAACCGTTTCAATTTTGTCTCTAAGTGAAACAGAAGTCATTTGACAGCACTTTCCCTGACCAAGAAGAAGAATGCAAGATGTGTATGCTCGCTTCAACGCTCTGCCTATATATGGTCACGCCACCTATGACCCGAAACACACTTCATTCGTCTTCCTCTGGGTGTCAAGAGGACGTCAGAGGAGAAATCTTTTGTTTATCTTGTACTGACGTGAAATAAGACCTATTTCTTTGACGTGACCGACAACTTCCGGTTCTCTGAATCGCGCGATTTGTAGGTGTGATTGTCTTCTGTTTTGCTGCCGTTACGGATGAAAACTATCTCCGTCTCGAAGTTTGTTTGATACATGTGACCATATTCTCTTAATGTATGTTTTTTCAATATAGTTTAATCAGATTATTTGAATTTTTTCGGGAGTTTTGCCGTGTTCCGTTCTGTGACTTTTTTTCTTTGGCCAGTCGACCAGTACATATGCTAAATGAAGAGGGAAAGTTGCCATTATGAATGGATTGAACGACTCATCAGGACTAAGGACACCTTGATCAACATTCTGATGAAAGATCAGCAATAGTAAGACCCAATTTACGATGTTATTTCATATATCTGTCGTGCATGTGAACTAGTCGGGGCCGCCCAGCTGGTTCTGGCTGGCGTGGCTATGCTAATTTAGCGCTACATTTTGTTTTCGCTATAAAACATTTAATAAATCAGAAATATTGTTTGGATTCACCAGATGTTGGGCTTTCAATATCTGTACGCTGTGTATTTTTTCTGAAATGTTTTAAGACAAGTAATTAGTTATATGACGTTGGTCTCTGTAATTGTTCTGGCTGCGTCAGCACTATTTCAGATTGCAGCTGCAATGTAGAACTGTGATTTATACCTGAAAAATTCAAAAAAAAAAAAAAAAACTATGCTATACCATAAATATGTTATCAGACTGTCATCTTATGAACTTGTTTCTTGGTTAGTGGCTATATATATTTTTATTTAGTCGAATTAGTGATAGCTACTGACGCAGGAAAAAACTGTTGGTGTAAAAAAATTGTGTCTTTTGCTAACGTGTTTAGCTAATAGATTTACATATTGTGTCTTCCCTGTAAAACATTATAAAAATCTGAAATGGTGGCTTTATTCACAGGATCTGTATCTTTCATTAGGTGTCTTGGACTTGTGATTTAATGATATTTAGATGCTACTATTTAATTGTGACGCTATGCTAGCGATGCTAATCAGTGTGGGGGGGGGTGGGGGGTGCTCCCGGACCCGGGGTAGGTGCTCGGTAGAGGCTAAGGTGGCAATTACTTTTTCACACGGGGGAATTAGGCATTGCATAACTTTGCTAATTAAATATATAAAATAAATATACTTTTTTTTGTTACAGTTGAAGTCGGAAGTTTACATACACCTTAGCACATTTAAACTCAGTTGTTCACCATTCCTGACATTTAATCCCAGTAAAAACTCCCTGTCTCAGATCAGTTAGGATCACCACTTTATTTTAAGAATGTGAAATGTCAGAATAATAGTAGAGAGAATTATTTATTTCAGCTTTTATTTCTTTCATTACATTCCCAGTGGGTCAGAAGTTTACAAACACTCAATTAATATTTGGTAGCATTGCCATTAAGTTGTTTATCTTGGGTCAAATGTTTCGGGCAGCCTTCCACAAGCTTCCAACAATAAGTTGGGTAAATTTTGGCCCATTCCTCCTGACAGAGCTGGTGTGACTAAGTCAGGTTTGTAGGCCTCCTTGCTTGCACACGCTTTTTCAGTTCTGACCACAAATTGTCTATAGGATTGAGGTCAGGGCTTTGTGATAGCCACTCCAATACCTTGACTTTGTTGTCCTTAAGCCATTTTGCCACAACTTTGGAAGTATGCTTGGGGTCATTGTCCATTTGGAAGACCTATTTGCGACCAAGCTTTAACTTCCTGACAGATGTCTTGAGATGTTGCTTCAATATATCCACATAATTTTCCTCCCTCATGACGCCATCTATTTTGTGAAGTGCACCGTGCTTCACGGTTGGGATGATGTTCTTCGGCTTGCAAGCCTCCCCCTTTTTCCTCCAAACATAACGATCGTCATTATGGCCAAACAGTTGTATTTTTGTTTCATCAGACCAGAGGACATTTCTCCAAAATGTACGATCTTTGTCCCCATATACAGTTGCAAACTGTAGTCTGGCTTTTTTATGGTGGTTTTAGAGCAGCGGCTTCTTCCTTGCTGAGCAGCCTTTCAGGTTATGTCGATATAGGACTCGTTTTACTGTGGATGTAGATACTTTTGTACCTGTTTCCTCCAGCATCTTCACAAGGTCCTTTGCTGTTGTTCTGGGATTGATTTGCACTTTTCGCACCAAAAGTACGTTCATCTCTTGGAGACAGAACGCGTCTCCTTCCTGAGCGGTATGATGGCTGCGTGGACCCATGGTGTTCATACTTGCGTACTATTGTTTGTACAGATCAACTTGGTACCTTCAGGTGTTTGGAAATTGCTCCTAAGGATGAACCAGACTTGTGGAGGTCTACAATTTTTTCTCTGAGTGTCACGAACATTGTTGTAAGAATCGGACCAAAATGCAGCGTGGTTTGGGTTCATCATCTTTATTACGTGAACCGGCAAAAAAACAAATAAAGAACCAAACGAACGTGAAGCTATGCAGTGCTCAAGGCAACTATACACAAACACGATCCCACACCCAACAGGTGGGAAAAGGCTGCCTAAATATGATCCCCAATCAGAGACAACGATAGATAGCTGCCTCTGATTGGGAACCATACCAGGCCAACCTAGAAATAAAGAAACTAGAATGCCCACCCTAGTCACACCCCGACCTAGCCAAAATAGAGAATAAAGGATCTCTAAGGTCAGGGCGTGACACTGATGTCTTGGCTGATTTCTTTTGATTTTCCCATGATGTCAAGCAAAGAGGTACTGAGTTGGAAGGTAGGCCTTGAAATATATCCACAGGTACACCTCCAATTGACTCAAATGATGTCAATTAGCCAATCAGAAGCTTCTAAAGCCATGACATAATTTTCTGGAATTTTCCAAGCTGTTTAAAAGCACAGTCAACTTAGTGTATGTAAACTTCTGACCCACTGGAATTGTGATACAGTGAATTATAAGTGAAATAATCTGTCTGTAAACAATTGTTGGAAAAATGACTTGTGTCATGCACAAAGTAGATGTCCTAACCGACTTGCCAAAACTATAGTTTGTTAACAAGAAATGTGTGGAGTGGTTGAAAAACAAGTTTTAATGACTCCAACCTAAGTGTATGTAAACTTCCGACTTCAACTTTATTTGTAAATTCAGGTTCCCTTTATCCAATATTAGGATTTGGTTGAAGATCTGATAACATTCAGTATGAAACATATGCATAAATAGAGAAAATCAGAAAGGGTCAAATACTTTTTCACGGTATTGTATAATACTGTCATATAGTGTGTGCATCAAAAGTCTTTCAAACATATTAAGAATAATATACAACCATTATTATCTATATTCAATATGTCAAAAATGGCTAACATTTACAGTACATTAACAACTCCTCAAAATTCTAACGCTTCAAGTGTTTCAAACATAAAAACTGGCATACTGAAATGTATGGTTTTTAAAGTGTTTCTTTACATGTTTTATTTTATTAAAATATCAAATCCTTACAATACTTAACCATTTCTCCTTCCATGTCCTTCAGTCTACATCCTCACCCAATGTTTTCAAAGTGGAAACCAAAATTCAAAAGACACTCACACATGCAGGTGCATGGTAACAGTTGAATAATATGAGAAAAAAGAAGAAACCTGCACACTGCTCTTGATAGTATCACTGCTCTTTAATAAGCTTTACGTATCGGCCTCACGTTAAAGAACAGTCAGACTATCAAGAGCAGTGTGCGAGTTTCTTCCTTTTGTTTTCATAGTGGAAACCAAAAGTCCATTAAATAATTGCCTGACCACGGCTAATGATAGCTCTTCTGACCATATGCTGTAGTATTCACACACAGACAGACCGGCCACTTATTAAGTCATTCCAATGAAGATAGAGGCTGAAACGTTTGTTTGAATTAGTTTCCTTTTTAACATATTTCAATGGCTTTAAGTTTTCATAATGAGTCTGTTTAATAATCAATGCCCATCTTTTTCTCATTTATATCATCAATCTTTAACGACTGTGATTCCAACACCTTTTATTTCACTGTACATCCCTCCGTCCGTCTGTCTGTTTAAATCCACACTTTTTAACAAAAGGTACAGTACTTACTGTACATTGCATTTTTCATTTGTTTCATTTAGTTTTTTCCTTTTAAATAATTTGGATTTCACAAAATAATATTTATATAATTATTTTTTACAATATGTCCATCTCTTAATCTTTTTTTCCTGCATTTGAATTAGCTACATTTTAGCTACAGTAAAGCTAACTGACCGACTGACAGTAAAACAGTTGTTGTGGCCTTTTCTAGCCTCCTTGGCCTTTCTCTTCCTGTTTTCTGTGAGTATTAGATCCGCTTTACAATGATCCTGGAGTGGGCTGAGTGGATATCTCCATCTCCATCCCTCTCTGGTGCAGATCCCAGATTACACCTTGTGTGTCGGCTAAGTGAGGAACAATTGTCTATGGAAAGTCTCTAGGCCACTGCTCAAGTGATTTGGTATTTCACCTTTGTGCCATTCCCTTCCTCATCACCAGAAATAACTGTCAGATCCACAGATAAGCGAGCCCTATGAGGGCTCTGGGTGACAAGTACTGCCCCGATGTGATTCACATCAAAACTGCACAGAAAGGAGGAGAATTCACATTCAGAGAGGAGAGAATCTGCTATAATAAAATGTCTTGTCTTCCACTGCATTTGAAACATGAGGCCACAGCACACACACACTGATGTTAAACAATGAAAAGTGTTTGGCATGGAGGGGGAGCTTTCTCAAACCAGCCTTTGGGTTTATGTGCATTTGTTTAGAAAATGTACTTTCAAGGTATGCCATACTGTACACTCTGTGTGGATAATACATACCAAACAAAC
>NC_074680.1:19483556-19538556 GCF_029448725.1 Salvelinus fontinalis
ATTTTAACCCACTACACCTACATGAATATTTTAACACACTACACCTACATTAATATTTGAACCCACTACACCTACATTAATATTTGAACCCACTACACCTACATTAATATTTGAACCCACTACACCTACATTAATATTTTAACCCACTATACCTACATTAATATTTTAACACACTACACCTACATGAATATTTGAACCCACTACACCTACATTCATATTTGAACCCACTACACCTACATTAATATTTGAACCCACTACACCTACATTAATATTTGAACCCACTACACCTACATTAATATTTTAACCCACTATACCTACATTAATATTTTAACACACTACACCTACATGAATATTTGAACCCACTACACCTACATGAATATTTGAACCCACTATACCTACATTAATATTTGAACCCTCCAGTACTCGTAGAACAAGGGAACGTAGACATGAAACATGTAAGAAAGGGATAGGTATTACTGCTATAATTCTCCAGGTGGATTTCACTAGGAATCAGAAGCAGAGCCACTCCAGGGAAACTACCTGAACATGCAGTAAAAAGTAATGAACTGCTGGCCTGTTGGTTGTAGTCACATCACATCTCCACCAAATTGCATTTTCAGGCACACATCTCCAGGATATACTTACCAAATGGCGCCCTATTCCCTTTATAGTACACTACTTTTGGCCATGGCCCAAGGGCTCTGGTCAAAAGTAGTACACTATTATAGAGAATAGGGTGCCATTTAGGAGTTACCCCAGGACATGCTGGGTGGTTTGATGCCTGCCTACCCACAATCCATCTAGCTGCTAAGCCAATTTTAATTTAAAGCTAATTAAGGGTCTGAAATGAACATTATGCATTAGATAAAACGGGTAGAATACGCTGACTTTCCTGAGTATATCTGCGTCCCAAATGGTACCGCACTCCCTATGTAGTGCACTACTATTTTGACCAGGATCCATAGTGCTCTGGTCAAATGTAGTGCACCATGTCGGAAAATGTAGTTTGCCGTTTAGGACGTGCCCTATGATTTTCAACGAAGGAGTAGGGAAAAAAGGAGAGAGATAATACATTAGAACCCATTAGGGTAGGAGTCATCTCACTACTAGTGTTGAGTTAAATGGAAAGAATTAGTTCCTTCATTGTGTTAAATAGTCAGCGTTGATTTAGAAGGGGCCCTCTATCCATTTACTACAAGAGATGTCAGTAGTGAGAAGGGAGAGATAACAAAGGTGAAGCCTGCCTTCTACCTTCCCTCCATACCACACACACACACACACACACACACACACACACACACACACACACACACACACACACACACACACACACACACACACACACACACACACACACACACACACACACACACACACACACACACACACACACACACATGCGTGTGTATACATACAGACGAACACACCCCTGTGACAGACATTGGCCAGATTGATTCAAATCCACACATTCACACGGTTCAGATAGCATGCACCCTATCAGGGTTAGATTTACAGAGGATGGTGGGATGCTGGTTTATCATATTAACCTGACTCGATACATATTTACACAGCAGAGGATAGGAGCCAGAGGTTTATCACTGCTGTCCTTAATAGAGGGCTGCTGCTCACTGCACTGGAACACTGGAGTTACAGGACAAGGCCTGTAGATTAAAAGGGAACAGGAAGCAGACATGACCTACCACTGACTGATCATCAGGTACGGTATACTCTCCAGTAAGAGAGGTTATAGCACCTACTCTAATGTATCTTGTATTTTCATGTTGGTTAACTGTAATGTCATATGTTTGTTATTATTTCATTTATTTTATTCTCTCTATTGTTCAATATGTACTGCTTATACATTCGTTCTTCCCTGTACTGTGTAATATGGTTATCTATCTTACTATGGTTGGTGGCACCTTAATTGGGGAGGACAGGCTCTTGGTAACGGCTGGAGTGTAATAAGTTAATTGGTATCAAATTCATCAAACAAGTGGGTTCCATGTGTTTGATTCAATACCAATAGCTCCATTCCAACCATTATTATGAGCCGTCCTCCCCTCAGCAGCCTCCACTGGTTTCTATAGTCATTCTTCCCTGTACTATGGTTATCTATCTTAATATGCATAGCGCATTCAGAAAGTATTCAGCCCTTGACTTTTTCCACATTTTGTTACGTTACAGCCTTATTTTAAAATGTTATCATCAATCTACACTCAATACCCCATAATGACAAAGCGAAAACAGGTTTTCGAAATGTTTGCAAATGTATTAAAAATAAAAAACAAAAATACCTTATTTACATAAGAATTCAGACCCTTTGCTATGAGACTCGAATTTTAGTTCAAGTGCATCCTCTTTCCATGGATCACACTTGAGATGTTTAACTTCTTATGGCTGGGGGCAGTATTGAGTAGCTTGGATGAATAAGGTGCCCAGAGTAAACTGCCTGCTACTTATGCCCAGAAGCTAAGATACGCATATTATTAGTAGATTTGGATAGAAAACACCCCAAAGTTTCTAAAACTGTTTGAATGATGTCTGTGAGTGTAACAGAACTCATATGGCAGGCAAAAACCTGAGAAAAAATCCAACCAGGAAGTGGGAAATCTGAGGTTTGTAGGTTTGCCTTTCCAATATACATTGTCTATTGGGTCATATTGCTAAGGCTTCCACTAGAAGTCAACAGTCTTTAGAACCTTGTTTCAGGCTTCTACTGTGAAGAATGAGGGAATGAGAGCTGTTTCAACCAGGTGTCTGGCAGAGTGCCATGAGCTCACTCAGGCGCGCCCCCGTGAGAGGTAGCTGCGTTCCTTTTCGTTTCTAAAGACAAAGGAATTCTCTGGTTGAAACATTATTGAAGATTTATGTTAAAAACATCCTAAAGATTGATTCTATACATCGTTTGACATGTTTCTACGAACTGTAATGGACTTTTCGTCTGGCCTGCGCGTCATGAATTTGGATTTTTGAACTAAACGCGCGAACAAAAAGGAGGTATTTGGACATACATTATGGACTTTATCGAACAAAACAAACATTTATTGTGGAACTGGGATTCCTGGGAGTGCATTCTGATGAAGATCATCAAAGGTAAGTTAATATTTTTAATGCTATTTCTGACTTCTGTTGACTCCACAACATGGCCGGTACCTGTATGGCTTGTTTTTGTGTCTGAGCGCCGTACTCAGATTATTGCATGGTGTACTTTTTCCATCAAGTGTGTGTGTGTGTGTGTATGCATGTGTCTGTGCCTGTTTGTGTTGCTTCACAGTCCCCGCTGTTCCATAAGGTGTATTTTTATCTGTTTTTTAAATCTAATTTTACTGCTTGCATCAGTCACTTAATGTGGAATAGAGTTCCATGTAGTCATGGCTCTATGTAGTACTGTGTGCCTCCCATAGTCTGTTCTGGACTTGGGGTCTGTGAAGAGACCTCTTGTGGCATGTCTGTGGGGTATGCATGGGTGCCCGAGCTGTGCGCCAGTAGTTCAGACAGACAGTTCGAAGCATTCAACATGTCAATACCTCATAAATACAAGCAGTGATGAAGTCGATCTCTCCTCCACTTTGAGCCAGGAGAGATTGACATGCATATTATTAATGTTAGCTCTCTGTGTACATCCAAGGGCCAGCCGTGCTGCCCTGTTCTGAACCAATTGCAATTTTGATAGTGTTGATAGTGTTGCTAAGAAGGCAGAGCAGCGTTTTTTTATGGTCAGACTTCTCCCCAGTTTTAGCTACTGTTGTATAAATATGTTTCGACCATGACAGTTTACAATCCAGGGTAACTCCAAGCAGTTTAGTCACCTCAAGTTGCTCAATTTCCACATTATTTATTACAAGATTTAGTTGAGGTTTAGGGTTTAGTGAATGACTTGTCCCAAATACAATGTTTTTAGTTTTATAAATATTCAGGACTAACTTATTCCTTGCCACCCACTCTGAAACTAATTGCAACTCTTTGTTAAGTGTTGCAGTCCTTTCAGTCACTGTAGTAGCTGACATGCAGAGTGTCTGACATGCAGAGTGTTGAGTCATCCGCATACATAGATTCTCTGGTCTGATGAAACCAAGGTGGAACTCTTTGGCCTGCACGACCCTAAGCACACAGCCAAGACAACATAGAAGTAGCTTCGGGCCAATCTCTGAATGTCCTTGAGTGGCCCAGCCAGAGCCCAGACTTGAACCCGATTGAACATCTCTGGAGAGACCTGAAAATAGCTGCACAGCAACGCTCCCCATCTAACCTGACAGAGCTTGAGAGGATCTTCAGAGAAGAATGGGAGAAACTCCCCAAATACAGGTGCGCCAAGCTTGTAGCGTCATACCCAAGAAGACTCGAGGCTATAATCGCTGCCTAAGGTGCTTCAACAAAGTACTTAGTAAAGGGTCTGAATACATATGGAAATGTGATATTTAGGTTTTTTAAAATATTTTTGCAAAAAACCTGTTTTTACTTTGTCTTTATGGGGTATTGTGTGTAGGTTGATGAGGGGGAAAAACGATTTAATCAATTTTAGAAAACGGCTGTAATGTAACAAAATGTGGAAAAAGTCAAGGGGTCTGAAACTTTCCTAATGCACTATAGATACAGACACACTATGATCCATTCATTTCCAGTGGCAGCAGCCTCCTGAAGGTAAAACCAGGACTATAATACTGTAGCTCTGAGCCCTCTGTGTACAGATAGATAGTGGTTTTATTAACACTAAAATAACCTTGATGAATACATGCCCTCTGCAGTACTCTACTCTAGCTGCTGTAAGTGTGTTGCAGAAAGAGATGGCACAGAACCCTAAAAGACTTGGTCTTGGTGGAACATTTGCTGAGATTTGGTGACCACCTCCCTCTCTCTCTCTCTCTCTCTCTGGAAAGAAATAGCAATGGTGTTTCTCCTGCAGAGAGATTGCTTCATTCCAGCATCCCCCACGAATGAGTTTAAAGTATTTTGTCCTGAATTGCATTAGGCAGTCTGAAATTAATCTACCATTACAAAGAGAATTTAAGACTCTACAGCTTTGAGGGTGGCTGCCATAAAATTGTTTAACCGCTCTACTGAAAACATTTTATCATGTGTTAAATAGAGAACAGGCAGAATATGACAGTTTCCTACAGCCAAGGCCACATTTTAGTATTGGCTTCCAGTGTCCTGAGCATCATGTAAACAAGGAAACATTTCTGAGACAGAAACAGAGACAGCATGTCCAGATTCTAATGGTGAATATTATGCTAATGCTGAGGTCCTAATAGTATGTATGGTCTTAGATGCATATATCATGAAGGCCTATATAAGAAACATTAGGAGGGATTAAAAATGACTACAAATAAAACATTATTGTGACAAGGCAGGAATATAAGAAGCCTTATGAGCCAAATTGATGGGTGGACAAATTGAGGAGTGGGTCATGTCTTCTACAGTACAGTAGATGAGAACTGGGAGAGTAGTAGCAGCAGTTCTCAGATCAGCTGCATCATCAGCAGAAGTAAACTAGTAAAGAGACAACAGAGGATGGAGACTCTGCAGAGGCCTCGGCTCCGGGGGGGGACACCCCTCAAACCCCTGAACCAGCCACACCAGCCCCACACCCAGCCCTCCATCTCCAGCCCCCACACCCAGCCCTCATCTCCAGCCCTCCAGCCCCCACACCCAGCCCTCCAGCCCCCACACCCAGCCAACATCTCCAGCCCTCCAGCCCCCACACCCAGCCCTCCAGCCCCCACACCCAGCCAACATCTCCAGCCCTCTAGCCCCCACACCCAGCCCTCATTTCCAGGCCTCCAGCCCCCACACCCAGCCCTCCATCTCCAGCCCTCCAGCCCCCACACCCAGCCCTCCATCTCCAGCCCTCCAGCCCCCACACCCAGCCCTCCAGCCCCCACACCCAGCCCTCCATCTCCAGCCCTCTAGCCCCCACACCCAGCCCTCCAGCCCCCACACCCATCCCTCATCTCCAGCCCTCTAGCCCCCACACCCAGCCCTCCATCTCCTGCCCTCTAGACCCCACACCCAGCCCTCATCTCCAGCCCCCACACCCAGACCTCATCTCCTGCCCTCAAGCCCCCACACCCAGACCTCATCTCCAGCCCTCTAGCCCCCACACCCAGCCCTCCAGCCCCCACACCCAGCCCTCATCTCCAGCCCTCTAGCCCCCACACCCAGCCCTCCACCCCCCACACCCAGCCCTCATCTCCAGCCCTCTAGCCCCCACACCCAGCCCTCCAGCCCCCACACCCAGCCCTCATCTCCAGCCCTCTAGCCCCCACACCCAGCCCTCCAACCGCCACACCCAGCCCTCATCTCCAGCCCAACAGCCCCCACACCCAGCCCTCATCTCCAGCCCTCTAGCCCCCACACCCAGCCCTCATCTCCAGCCCTCCAGCCCCCACACCCAGCCCTCCAGCCCCCACATCAGCCCTCCATCTCCAGCCCTCTAGCCCCCACACCCATCCCTCATCTCCAGCCCTCTAGCCACCACACCCAGCCCCCACACCCAGCCCTCCATCTCCAGCCCTCTAGCCCCCACACCCAGCCCCCACACCCAGCCCTCATCTCCAGCCCTCCAGCCCCCACACCCAGCCCTCTAGCCCCCACACCCAGACCTCATCTCCAGCCCTCAAGCCCCCACACCCAGCCGTCATCTCCAGCCCTCTAGCCCCCACACCCAGCCCTCCAGCCCCCACACCCAGACCTCATCTCCAGCCCTCAAGCCCCCACACCCAGCCCTCATCTCCAGCCCTCTAGCCCCCACACCCAGCCCTCCAGCCCCCACACCCAGACCTCATCTCCAGCCCTTCAGCCCCCACACCCAGCCCTCATCTCCAGCCCTCAAGCCCCCACACCCAGCCAACATCTCCAGCCCTCCAGGCCTCACACCCAGCACTCCAGCCCCCACACCCAGACCTCATCTCCAGCCCTCAAGCCCCCACACCCAGCCCTCATCTCCAGCCCTCTAGCCCCCACACCCAGCCCTCCAGCCCCCACACCCAGACCTCATCTCCAGCCCTCAAGCCCCCACACCCAGCCCTCCAGCCCCCACACCCAGCCCTCATCTCCAGCCCTCCAGCCCCCACACCCAGCCCTCCAGCCCCCACACCCAGCCATCCAGCCCCCACACCCAGCCCTCATCTCCAGCCCTCCAGGCCCCACACCCAGCCAACATCTCCAGCCCTCCAGCCCCCGCACCCAGCCATCATCTCCAGCCCTCCAGCCCCCACACCCAGCCCTCCAGCCCCCACACCCAGCCCTCATCTCCAGCCCCCACACCCAGCCCTCTAGCCCCCACATCCAGCCCTCTAGCCCCCACACCCAGCCCTCATCTCCAGCCCCCACACCCAGCCCTCTAGCCACCACATCCAGCCCTCCAGCCCCCACATCCAGCCCTCCAGCCCCCACACCCAGCCCTCATCTCCAGCCCCCACATCCAGCCCTCTAGCCCCCACACCCAGCCATCCAGTCCCCACACCCAGCCCTCCAGCCCCCACACCCAGCACCCAGCCATCCAGTCCCCACACCCAGCCCTCCAGCCCCCACACCCAGCACCCAGCCATCCAGTCCCCACACCCAGCCCAGCCCAGAGCAGCACCATGCCGCTGGGAGCAGAAGGAGACTCCTTTCCTAGCTGTCTGCTGGTTAGCACAGGGGGGAATATGCATGTCAACAAACACACTCGCCAGACGCTAGCTTGAATACCAGGGATGCTCCTCACATTTTCTCAGCTTACTTTACAAGGTAATGAGGCGAATACAAGCACGTCTCACGGGCCCTGGCCTCTCTGTGTGTAGCGCTATTTTCCACCTAGTTACCAGCTGACTAATCAGAGGAGAAAAGCCTCCTTTTTCGCTGTGTTTAACTTGAAATAGAGAGGTACGGCTGCATTTACAAATCATATGTGAGTTAGGGAATGAGTGTGTGTCTTCTTAGTCCCCTCTACCCAGACATTGATGGGAGGAACCCAGGGGAACAGAGGGGAAATGACCTGTCTGTTTAAAATGCACACTACCTCTCATGTATTGATTCAGGACAAGCCCATATACAGAGGTGACACCAGTTTCCTCTACCCTAATTACCCATCTGGAACATGCATGCTCTCATCTTACTTAGTGTGCAGCACTCCTTGGGTATGTCTTCCTTGTGTGTTTCGGAAATGGCACTCTATTCCCTATAAAGCTCAGTACTTTTGAGGAGGGCCCTATTTAAAAGTAGTGCACTATCTAGTAAACAGGGTGCCATTCCGGACGCAGCCCTTGAACGCTTACTAAAACACAACACAAACACATCTAAACAACAACACCAAATGCTTCCTCTGAGAAGGGTGGTGCTTTATGTTTTGTTGTTTTTCTTTTAGCCGATTTAACACAGAGAAGAACCGTTACTCACAACGAGGATAGAATGACAAGTTGTTTGAACATTAGACACAGTTCTGTGTTGTTCCAAACAAGCGTTAGATGATTTCAAACGAGGCCTTTATTGCACGGCTCTCGACACACAGTTTTCTCTTGAAGTTGCTAGGGAACAGGAGACTGGCGGTGATCTGAGCGTGAGAAGTGACTGACCTCCAGAAAGTGGTTTGTAATTGTTGTGATTATGCGCTTTGAAACGAGACAAAATGACTTCTGTTTTGTCGAGTGGGGGTGTTGAGGGAGGGGTGTAGCCGATGTTGCCTAAACTAGGAGTAATTATGTGATGATGGTAAAAAAAATGTAAAGCCCTCAAATAGTTCTGATTCACTGACCTATGGGCCCTGGTCAAAAGTAGTGCACTATATAGTGAATAGGAGGCCATTTGGGATGCAAACCCTCACTCGGTTATATAAAGTATGCAAAACAAATGGTTGAAAGCTAAACTCTAAAGGCTAATGAAAGGATAACATAATGAGGTGGCCAGGCTAAATACTTTCAGTTGGACTTTTTCCCATTGAAATCAAGTCCAGGCTTCTATTGTTTATTGCCTAATTGCAGATGCATCACATACCGTGATGCTCAAATTATTGCTGTGTGACTTGAGGCAAGTGCTTGCTGCATGACGACTTTTCATTTTGAAGAGTTAGTTTTTCATGCCAGTGTGGCCCTAATCACGATCCTTCACAAGGCTACTGTACGTAATGTGATGCAACAAACAGTCTCAAAATCAAGAATGTTATAAAACTGTATTTCCGGCTCTATTTTCTCTCTAGCCTCCAGATGCTGTTTACTCGGAGTGTTCTTTACTCAGAGTGTGTTTACTCGGAGTGTTCTTTATTCTGAGTGTTGTTTACAAGGTTTACTGTCTCTCAGAGCACAGCAACACAGTGTTCTCTTTTTCTTCTTTTTCATCATTTTTATTTATTTTTTAACTTTTACCCCTTTTTCTCCACAATTTCATGGTATCCAATTGGTAGTTGCAGTCTTGTCTCATCACTGCAACTCCTGTACGGACTCGGGAGAGACGAAGGTCGAGAGCCGTGAATCCTCCGTAACACAACCCAGCCAAGCTGCTTTTTGACACAATGCCCACTTAACCCGGAAGCCAGCCGCACCAATGTGTCGGAGGAAACACCGTGTACCTGGCGACCATGTCAGCGTGCACTGCACCCGGCCCGCCACAGGAGTCACTAGTGCACGATGGGACAAGAACATACCTGCTGGCCAAACCCTCCCCAAACCCGGACAATTGTGCGCCGCCCCATGGGTCTCCTGGTCGCGGCCGGCTGCGACAGAGCCTGGACACGAATCCAGAATATCTAGTAGCACAGCTTTAGACCACTGCACCACTCGGGAGGCCCTCTCTTTTTCTTTTTAAATACATTTAAATAAATTCTGCTTTTTTCCACGTGTGCATGCCGACATCCTCCTGCCCTGTTTGTAGCGAGGACCAACCAACAAGTGCAGTTTACACCAAATGTAAATTTAAAAGGGGTGTGCAATGTGCAATGTAAAATAAGTGTAAATTCTGAGGAATATCAGCTGTGAAATCAATTGAGGTGCTCTGCTCTCTCCACGGCAGGCAGGCAGAGCTGGATCTAACCTTGGCCTTTCAGCCACAGCTACAGGCTACTTCAAAATGCAATTAGTGTGATTTCACATTCACCAAGAGCTGAATAATTTTGTGTAATTTCTGCCACACTGGTAGAGGCCAAGTTTTGCTTGAAAGCATCCCCTGATATCTCCCTTCTCCACCCAACCCAGACCCCTGTTTGTTTCTCCATGTTGCCTCTTTCCACTCTCTGTCATCTTTTCCTCTGAAGGACTTGCCCTTGGTAGTGTTAGGTCCACTTTTCTGGGCTCCATTATTTACTTAACAAATAAGAAATACTCAAAATGTGCCCTTGTAAATCATAACAATTTTAATCAAAATACAGCTGTAGACAGAAGTCAAAGATCAAACATCAAACATACAACTGATGTCTCTCCTGAGTTCTGCAAATTAGGAAAAGTCCAAGTTGCTTTTAATATGCTTGCAGTCAACCGCTAGTGATGTAACTGCCTATGTCAACACCTTCTACTCATGAGACCAAGCCCATGCATATACAGTTTTACTAACTTGCAGGAGAGACAATGGTTCCAGTGTTTTCTAAGGGCTCAGCAGTAATTTTCCACCCCCCAAGTTGCTTTATAGTGGAATGTCTGACTAGTCTCTTATCTCTTTTACTCCCCTGCAGGGTTCTGTGTCTATGAATCTCTTTTAGCCTTGAGGGGCTTTCTCACAGACACCCTGTTTAGATTGCAATAACTCACACATCTCTCAGACAATTTTTTTTAATAAGAGGCAAAGACTTGAAAAGAACTGGGGAACAATATTAAACCTTATAATGAATATATATACACTGCTTTAAAAATAAAGGGAACAC
Organism: Salvelinus fontinalis; assembly: GCF_029448725.1. Taxonomy (NCBI): domain Eukaryota; kingdom Metazoa; phylum Chordata; class Actinopteri; order Salmoniformes; family Salmonidae; genus Salvelinus; species Salvelinus fontinalis. Next base: position 19,494,385 of record NC_074680.1, read on the forward strand.
TTAAACAACACAATGTAACTCCAAGTCAATCACACTTCTGTGAAATCAAACTGTCCACTTAGGAAGCAACACTGATTGACAATACATTTCACATGCTGTTGTGCAAATGGAATTGACAAAAGGTGGAAATTATAGGCAATTAGCAAGACACCCCCAATAAAGGAGTGGTTCTGCAGGTGGTGACCACAGACCACTTCTCAGTTCCTATGCTTCCTGGCTGATGTTTTGGTCACTTTTGAATGCTGGCGGTGCTTTCACTCTAGTGGTAGCATGAGACGGAGTCTACAACCCACACAAGTGGCTCAGGTAGTGCAGCTCATCCAGGATGGCACATCAATGCGAGCTGTGGCAAGAAGGTTTGCTGTGTCTGTCAGCGTAGTGTCCAGAGCATGGAGGCGCTACCAGGAGACACAGGGCGCCACAGGGCGCCAGTGGCGAATTTGCCAATCTTGGTGTTCTCTGGCAAATGCCAAACGTCCTGCACGGTGTTGGGCTGTAAGCACAACCCCCACCTGTGGACGTCGGGCCCTCATACCACCCTCATGGAGTCTGTTTCTGACCGTTTGAGCAGACACATGCACATTTGTGGCCTGCTGGAGATCATTTTGCAGGGCTCTGGCAGTGCTCCTCCTTGCATAAAGGCGGAGGTAGCGGTCCTGCTGCTGGGTTGTTGCCCTCCTACGGCCTCCTCCACGTCTCCTGATGTACTGGCCTGTCTCCTGGTAGCGCCTCCATGCTCTGGACACTACGCTGACAGATACAGCAAACCTTCTTGCCACAGCTCGCATTGATGTGCCATCCTGGATGAGCTGCACTATCTGAGCCACTTGTGTGGGTTGTAGACTCCGTCTCATGCTACCACTAGAGTGAAAGCACCGCCAGCATTCAAAAGTGACCAAAACATCAGCCAGGAAGCATAGGAACTGAGAAGTGGTCTGTGGTCACCACCTGCAGAACCACTCCTTTATTGGGGGTGTCTTGCTAATTGCCTATAATTTCCACCTTTTGTCAATTCCATTTGCACAACAGCATGTGAAATTTATTGTCAATCAGTGTTGCTTCCTAAGTGGACAGTTTGATTTCACAGAAGTGTGATTGACTTGGAGTTACATTGTGTTATTTAAGTGTTCCCTTTATTTTTTTGAGCAGTGTATATATTGCTAATCTATAGTCCAGGACCCTATAAATGTAGTGGGGAAGGGGTCTTATAGCCCTTCCCCTTCTAATAATACAACATAAGCATAATCAATTATTATAATACATCAAACATTTGGTGCAGCCCCTATCATGACCCCAAGTTGACCCCATCAGTAGAAATTTAGCTGAGTTTTGATCTCTCTCTCTCTCTCTCTCTCTCACCTTCTGGCCTCTCCCTCCTTTCCTCTCTCCTGCACTCTAATGATAATTTGGGAATCTTGTAGAAACATTGTCCTAATTACATGGGGCTTAGCACACGCTGTCCCCTCTATCCAGCAGCCCTTCCACCACAGTGCCAGAGGGGACCGGTCACCTGTGGCCGCCATGCGCTGGGTTACCCCCATACCCACACCACCGTCACTCTGACTAATTTCATCTTAGTACAGTGCTGTCAGACATCTCCCCTGTCTCGGGGCTTGTAATCGATTAGCTGAATGGCTCTATACTACAGGAGCAGCCACCTGCCTGCCAGGCAGACGGGGATTGGGCCAAACAGACAGTTTAAAGGACAAGTTTACCCCAAATCCAGAAAACAATGAATTTCTGAATCATGAATTCACTGACAACGGAGCAGAGCGAGGCCTGCATGCTGCAACATCATGAGTCGTGTGACCCGTTTTTGCAGCTCATTCAGTACAGCACTGGAATCACAGCTAGCGAACACGACTACAGTAGAACCAAGCCTGTCCAGTTCCCAGAATAGAGTAGATATAACGTTAAATTGAACCCTGGCTCACTCATGTAGTGTCACATGACCATGGTAATATACTGTTGGTATGGAGGACCCGCAGTAACTGTATAGCTGGGATTGTTGATGATGATACACACTAAGGACTGTAATAAAAATGTAATTATACTGCACATCATGTCTATGTATGTTTATAACAAAAAAAGACAATAACAAATCAATCATTTTTATAAGAATGGTTAAGGGCATTCATACTATCTGGTGAAGGTGTGATGAGGCGGTAATAATAATAATACAAGTCATATAATTGACTATGGCATTTTCCATGTAATGTGCACTGCAGGGACTAGAGCAATGCATTGTCTATGTATTATATACTGTACAATGCATTGTCTATGTATTATATACTGTACAATGCATTGTTGAAGATCTAAGCAATTGAATGAGGTAGCTGTTACTGGTCAACTAATGGGTGTGTGGGTGTTTGTTTACAGCACTGTTGTTCTAAAGGCGGGCAGACGACAAAGTAGTCAGCTAAGGGTGATCTTTCTGTCTGTGTACACAAATCTACAGTCTCAGAGATAACTCTGGTTGAACTAAGTCATGTCATGCATTTTCATTAAAAACTTGTAAGTACATCAGGAGCATTAGGCCTGCCCATAAATACACATTCCAATCAGATATCTACGCCTGTAGAACATAAGTACACTGAACAATATAAACCCAACAAGCAACAATTTCAAATATTAATTTAAGGAAATCAGTCAATTGAAATACATTCATTAGGCCCTAATCTATGGATTTCACATGACTGGGAAAACAGATATGCATCTGTTGGTCACAGATACCTTGAAAAAAAAGGTAGGTCCGTGGATCAGAAAAACAGTCAGTATCTGGTGTGAACACCATTTGCCTCATGCAGCCTGACTCGTCCTTTACATAGAGTAGATCAGGTTGTTGATTGTGGTCTGTGGAATGTTGTCCCACTCCTTTTCAATGGCTGTGAGAAGTTGCTGGATATTGGTGGGAACAAGCTGTCATACATGTCGATCCAGAGCATTACAAACATGCTCAATGGGTGGCATGCCTTGTGAGTATGCAGGCCATGGAAGAACTGGGAAATGTTCAGCTTCCAGGAATTGTGTACAGATCCTTGCGACATTGGGCCATGCATTATCATGCTGAAACAGTGATGGTGAGGGATGAATGGCACGACAATGGGCCTCAGGATCCCATCACGGTATCTTTGTGCATTCAAATCGCCATTTATAAAATGCAATTGTGTTCATTGTCCGTAGCTTATGCCTGCTCATACCATAACCCCACCGCCACCATGGTGCACTCTGTTCACAACGTTGACATCAGTAAACCGCTTGCCTATATTACTTGCCTACTTGAGACATCTGTGGCATTATGTTGTGTGAAAAAACTGCACATTTTAGAGTGGCCTTTAATTGTCCCAAGCACAAGATGCACCTGTGTAATGATCATGCTGTTTAATCAGCTTCTTGATATGCTCAATGGTGACCCGTCATTCAGGTCAGGGGGAGAACCCCACCTGTTTTGTGACCCAAATTATAAAAAGAAAAAATTTGGGGTGGGGCTTGCATGTTATTTTGGCATTAATACGTGTCAAATATCAGTTTGCAAACAATGTAAAAAAATATATATATATAATTGAGGTAATAAAGCCGCTTACAACCATGGTCTTTTTTTTTGTTTTCTTGAGTAAGGCAGCCCCAAAATGCAGGTGTTTCAGCCTACAGTAGCTCAGTGCTTTCTGTGGTGGTGGGGCGGGCCAGCAGAAAATAGGAGCATTGCGCCGTGATTGGCCCAGTATTCTGTCACTCATTGGGACCTTGCGCAATCGCCTAGCTTCAGTCCTTTAGTAACGGTAGACATCCAAAATGTCAGCCCTTTGGGTCCTACCATAGAGTTATATTATAATTGCCTTTCCAAGAAGGCTCAAGGTCATTGGCCACAGAAATGACGTCAAATCATGTTATATGTACAGTAGCTTTGATTGGACTGATCATGTCAACATCATACTTTCACAATCCTAGCTAGCAGTCATCATCGTGAATCAAGTCTGCTGGCAAATTATTTTTAATCCTTGTCATATGAAGAGAAATAATGAAGAGAAAATATAGATAAAATGTATCGATGCTCATCGGCCATTGGACATAAGCATTATACAACAAGTTGGAAATCGCAAATTCAACAATGAGATGTTTGGGAGGAATCGGTTACAGTTGCTAACCACAAACATTGCAACTGGGAAGTCAGACTGGGAAAATACATTTTGAACGGTCATCCAATTGTAAATATTTTTCTTTGATGACAAAATTTGCCAACGAAGGACTTAACAAGGTGAGTCCAAAATGTCTTATACTGTATTCTGCTGCAAAAATGATGTAATATGCCAGGGAGATATGGTCAGCCATATCAGCTATGTTTTTTAAAAAGGCAGTATATGAGGATGAATGAACTGTTTTGCTGCCAGACAAGGCTCCGCTGATAACCAGGTGTAGCGGTGGTAAGGATTCACTCCATGGTGCTGAAAAGAAAGCTCTGCTGTTGGGACAGCTTTACGTAGGCCCTAACAGTTTGTGGGCACTGTTTGTCACCGTTATAGTGCAATTAATGTATTGTGTTGTGTTGTGGCTTTGCTGGCATGCATCTTAACAGTTTTTGGGGGGGAGTTTGCCTCACCTAGATTTACATGCTAAAATCGCCACTGGATATGCCACACGTGTCAGGTGGATGGATTGTCTTGGCAAATCAGAAATTCTCACTAACAGAGATGTAAACAAATCTGTGCATAACATTTGAGAGAAATAAGATTTTTGCACGTATGAAACATTTCTGGGATCTTTTATTTAAACTCATGAAATATGGGACCAACAGACCAACAGACCAACATGTTTCGTTTATATTTTTGTTCATTGTAATTTACAAACTAAAATGCCTGGATCATTAGGAGGGGAATGAAAGAGACTGATACATCGAAGAAGATGTGAGTAGGCTGGGCGAGAGAAGAGAGCCAACAGAAAGTCCACTTTAGAAAGTGTCCACAGAATTGATTTAATACGTTTAATGTGTGCATTAATGTGGGACTATTACTGGTCCTAAACTCCAGTGACGATATTTGTTTGACTGGCAAAATACTGCTCTTTAGAATGAGTGCATTAACGGTAAAATTGCAGAGAAAATACTATTTCAACATATTGCTGGTAAATTGGAACCAAACGTTGTCTGTATTTAAATTATTAGTTACCCCAAGACATAAAGAGATTTTGTACAGGCTCAATCGCAGAGAGAGAGAGATGAAAAACCGGTTTATTACGCCCTGAGAAACCCAAAGCCGTTCTTTTGTGTTTATATTCAGTCATTTTCAAGAAACTGTCAAGGAAGTACTTTCTTTCTTTTTCCATTGGGTTTGGGTTCCTCAGGCTTTTCCTGTCCAAGGTAAGACCAAATAATCATCATGCATCTTGTATGGGGTTGTGTCATTTCGCAATGACTGTTTGGGTTTTTAATCTAGCCCGCCTACCACCGACATATTATGTCAACAGAGACTAACATTGAACGACAACATGGGTAGATAACCATTCACCTTCACACTGCTGGAGACGGGATATTTGTAATCTGTTCCCTTTGACCAGGGGTGAAATACTACTCTGATTGTAGCGGAGGTGAGTCAGACTCAGGGGTCCTGTGTAAGATGTTATTTTAAGATGTTACTTTCTTCAAGAATGTTTGAAATAATTAAAGAAATGAATGAAAATAATGGATTCAATTATTTGGCTACAGTATATCTAGTTGAGGAAAGGGAGGGAGCTCTAGCTTTTTGTTATGGGCCTGGGCCCTATCCTGATGAGGAGAGGTGATAACTGGGCCCTATCCTGATGAGGAGAGGTGATACCTGGGCCCTATCCTGATAAGGAGAGGTGATAACTGGGCCCTATCCTGATGAGGAGAGGTGATACCTGGGCCCTATCCTGATGAGGAGAGGTGATACCTGGGCCCTATCCTGATAAGGAGAGGTGATAACTGGGCCCTATCCTGATGAGGAGAGGTGATACCTGGGCCCTATCCTGATGAGGAGAGGTGATACCTGGGCCCTATCCTGATAAGGAGAGGTGATAACTGGGCCCTATCCTGATGAGGAGAGGTGATACCTGGGCCCTATCCTGATGAGGAGAGGTGATACCTGGGCCCTATCCTGATGAGGAGAGGTGATACCTGGGCCCTATCCTGATGAGGAGAGGTGATACCTGGGCCCTATCCTGATGATTAGCAGTGATACCTGGGCCTGGGCCCTATCCTGATGAGGAGAGGTGATACCCGGGCCCAGTAAAACTGGCCTTCTTAGACTAGTTGAGTATCAGGAGCATCAGCGTTTGCGGGTTCGATTACAGCTCAAAATGGCCAGAAACAAAGAACTTTCTTCTGAAACTCGTCAGTCTATTCTTGTTCTGAGAAATGAAGGCTATTCCATGCGAGAAATTACAAAGAAACTGAAGATCTCGTACAATGCTTTGTACTACTGCCTTCACAGAACAGCGCAAACTGGCCCTAACCAGAATAGAAAGAGGAGTGGAAGGCCCCGGTGCACAACTAGGCAAGAGGACAAGTACATTAGAGTGTCTAGTTTGAAGGAAGGCTATCACTCCATTTTACAACGCCATGCCATACCCTGTGGATGGCGCTTAATTGGAGCCAAGTTCCTCCTTCAACAGGACAATTACCCAAAGGACAGCCCAAAACTATGCAAGAACTATTTAGGGAAGAAGCAGTCAGCTGGTATTCTGCTTATAATGGAGTGGCCAGCACAGTCACCGGATCTCAACCCTATTGACCTGTTGTGGGAGCAGCTTGACCGTATGGTACATAAGAAGTGTCCATCAAGCCAATCCAACTTGTGGGAGGTGCTTCAGGATGCATGGGTTGAAATCTCTTCAGATTACCTCAACAAATTGACAACTAGATTGCCAAAAATCTGCAAGGCTGTAATTGCTGCAAATGGAGGATTCTTTGATGAAAGCAATGTTTGAAGGACACAATTATTATTTCAATTAAAAATCATTATTTATAACCTTGTGTCACGACTCCTACCGAAGGTAGCGCCACTTCCTGTTCGGGCGGCGCTTGGCGGTCGTCGTCACCGGTTTACTAGCTGCCACCGATCCCTTTTCCCTTGGTTTTGTCTTATTGGTTTCACCTGTTTCTTGTTTAGGTTTTTAGTTGGGCTATTTAAGCCGGTAGGCCCGCCTGCTCTTCGTGCAGGCTTATTTTCCCACTGTGTTTATGTGTGGCAGTGTGTTTCGTGTTGGGTTTTTCTCCGGACTAGTTAGGTCCTGTTTTTGGGCAAATCGTGGTTGTGCGCCCAGCATTTTGGCGTGTGCGATTTTCCTTGTGCTGTAATAAAAGCACTATTCTGTACCTTCAGCTTCCTGCGCCTGACTCTGCACCCACTACGCCTGAGTGCGTCACACCTTGTCAACGCCGTGACTATATTTCCTATTCAATTTGCAACTCATTTCATGTATGTTTTCATGGAAAACAAGGACCTTTCTAAGTGACCCCAAACTTTTGAACTGTAGTGTAGTCAGAAGTTTACATACACCTTGCCAAATACATTTAAACTCAGTTTTTCCCAATTCCTGACATTTATTCCTAGTAAAAATTCCCTGTCTTAGGTCAGTTAGGATCACCACTTTATTTTAAGAATGTGAATGTCAGAATAATAGCAGAGAGCATGATTTATTTCATATTTGATTTCTTTCATCACATTCCCAGTGGGTCAGAAGTTTACATACACTCAATTAGTATTTGGAAGCATTGCCTAGGATTGAGGTCAGGGCTTTGTGATGGCCACTCCAAAACCTTGACTTTGTTGTCAATAAGCCAATTTGACACAACTTTGGAAGTATGCTTGGGGTCATTGTCCATTTGGAAGACCCATTTGCGACCAAGCTTTAACTTCCTGACTGATGTCTTGAGATGTGGCTTCAATATATGCACATAATTTTCCTCCCTCATGATGCCATCTATTTTGTGAAGTGCACTAGTCCCTCCTGCAACAAAGCACCCCACAACATGATGCTGCTACCCCCGTGCTTCAGGGTTGGGATGGTGTTCTTCGGCTTGCAAGCCTCCCCCTTTTTCCTCCAAACATAACAATGGTCATTATGGCCAAACAGTTCTATTTTTGTTTCAGTTGCAAACCGTAGTCTGGCTTTTTTTTGGCGGTTTTGGAGCAGTGTTTTCTTCCTTGCTGAGCAGGCGTTCAGGTTATGTTGATATAGGACTCGTTTTACTGTGGCTATAGAAACTTTTTTACCTGTTTCCTCCAGCATCTTCACAAGGTCCTTTGCTGTTGTTCTGGGATTGATTTGCACTTTTCGCACCAAAGTACGTTCATCTCTAGGAGACAGACCGTGTCTCCTTCCTGAGTGGTATGACGGCTGCGTGGTCCCATGGTGTTTATACTTGCGTACTATTGTTTGTACAGATGAACGTGGTACCTTCAGGCGTCTGCAAAATGCTCCCAAGGATGAACCAGACTTCTGGAGGTCTACAATTTCTTTTCTGAGGTCTTGGTTGATTTCTTTTGATTTTCCCATGATGTCAAGCAAAGAGCAACTGAGTTTGAAGGTAGGCCTTGAAATACATCCACAGGTACACCTCCAATTGACTCAAATGATGTCAATTAGCCTATCAGAAACTTCTAAAGCCATGACATAATTTTCTGGAATTTTCCAAGCTGTTTAAAGGCACAGTCAACATAGTGTATATAATCTTCTGACCCACTGGAATTGTGATACAGTGAATTATAAGTGAAATAATCTGTCTGCAAACAATTTTTGGGAAAATGACTTGTGTCATGCACAAAGCAGATGTACTAACCGACATGCCACAACTATAGTTTGTTAACAAGAAATTTGTGGAGTGGTTGAAAAACGAGTTTTAATGACTCCAACCTGAGTGTATGTAAACTTCCGACTTCAACTATATATATATATATATATATATATATATATATATATATATATATATATATATATATATATATATATATATATATACACACAGTACCAGTCACAGGTTTGAACACACCTACTTATTCAAGGGTTTTTCTTTATCTTTTACTATTTTCTACATTGTAGAATAATAGTGAAGACATCAAAACTATGAAATAACACATATGGAATCATGTTGTCACCCAAAAAGTAGCCACCCTTTGCCTTTGTCAAGGGATGACACTGGAGAAGAGAAGCAAGTACGGCGAGTCAAACATTTAACAGGGAACGGACATAGAACGAGACAGGAACAGCGTCAGCACACGGGTAACACAGACAAATTACAATCAATGCAGCAGCGGGGAACAGAGCAGGGGAACTGACAAATATAGGGGTAATAAACAGGTGATTCGGTGTGTCCAGGTGAGTCTAATATTGCTGATGCGTGTGATGAGGGAAGGCAGGTTCTGCGTAAATGCTGGTGTCAGGAGTGCGTAATGCAGGGCAGCCTGGCGCCCTAGAGCCAGAGGGGAAGAGCGGGAGCAGGAGTGACAGCCTTGATGACAGCTTTGTACACTTTTGGCATTCTCTCAACTAGCTTCATGAGGAATGCTTTTCCAACAGTCTTGAAGGAGTTCCCACATATACTGAGCACTTTTTGGCTGTTTCCTTCACTCTGCGGTCCAACTCATCAATATATATGTATTATGTATATACTGTAATTCTGCAGCAATAGTGCATCCTTTGTCCCATGCAAACCCTGCATGATGTCAAATTGTATGTATGTCTTTGTGAATGGCATCATTTCACTTTTGCCACGACTTTATGACACATACTAAGGGGATTTTTATGTGCACCAAAACTAGACTGAGAGGGTTGTATTACACAGAGAGCCTACAGAAAACTGTGTAACATCCAAAGCCATGCAAATTCTAGCAGACCAGTTGGCTAGGCTACAGACAAAAAAATAACAAACCACTCGTTGACAGACATTAATTAAGGGACCTGCATAATTTGAAAATGCCATTGCACCCAAAACAATTATAATACAAAAAGTTGAAAATCAAACTGCTGCCTTGATGTTGATAGGATTTAATGGCATCAGCTCCTTTACAGCGTTAGAGAGTGTCTTTCTGGCATATCGTTGCCACGACGCAGAGAGGAGATGCAGAAATGAACACTGATCACTGTTGCGTTAAACCAAATCAGAGGATGTACGCGGAGAGGAAAAAGGAGGGGTTGATATTCTAGTTGTGACGATTAGACTGCTGTTCTCTCAGTTCTCTCAGTCTGCTAAGAGGCATCTCCTTCACAGATGAAACCCCAGAACAAGTCGTCGGAGAAGAAAATAAATCTGTTATTAATCAGGAGAACATGCTCCTCCTGACCTCAGCTAAACAATGGGGATCAACACCTCTAAATAGAGGGTGTAGAAGACTTCTCTAGACGCTCACATCTTTCTTCTTCATCAGTAATTGGCTTGGTGTGTTGTTCTGAGAGTACAAAGTGGTACAGGACTATACAGTATATGCATCCTAAATGGCACACTATCCCCTATATAGTCCACTACTTTTGACCAGGGCCCATAGGGTTTAGGTTAACTGTATGCCACTACAGTATATAGGGAACAGGGTGCCATTTGGGAAATGCACAATGATATTATTGGCATCGTCCGTTTAGCCTCATCTAATGTCACAGAATACACGAACACATATATATATATCTAACCATATATCTAGGTTGTGATGTCTGGAAAAAAGTACAGTATGTTTTTTCTTCTTTCTCTCTTCCAAGGTTTAATTTGAGTTGGACTATTTTAGTCATTAAAACGTGGCTTACAAATTTATGCGGGGAATTCAAAGTAGCGAACACTCAGCATCAACATGCTAGTTACTTGTGGCGAAGGATGCGGCTTCCTCAACTGTCTACCTGTTCGTCCATCTCCCCACTGTGGCCTTTCAGAAGGGCTACTGGTACTCCTCCCTGCCTGACTCACACCAACATGTCCCTGGGTGATACTCTCTCCTCTCCCTGCCTGATTCACACCAACATGTCCCTGGGTGATGCTCTCTCCTCTCCTCTCCCTGCCTGACTCACACCAACATGTCCCTGGGTGATGCTCTCTCCTCTCCTCTCCCTGCCTGATTCACACCAACATGTCCCTGGGTGATGCTCTCTCCTCTCCTCTCCCTGCCTGACTCACACCAACATGTCCCTGAGTGATGCTCTCTCCTCTCCTCTCCCTGCCTGACTCACACCAACATGTCCCTGGGTGATGCTCTCTCCTCTCCTCTCCCTGCCTGACTCACACCAACATGTCCCTGGGTGATGCTCTCTCCTCTCCTCTCCTCTCTCTGCCTGACTCCAATACATCCCTGGTTGACATTGATGCTGCCATGTCGAGGCTATGCTGGCGAGGCCACTCCGAGTCCAATGCCCTATATAGTGCACTACTTTTGACAAACCCATAGGGAATGTGGGGAATAGGGTGCCATTTAGGATGCACTCCCAATGTGCTTTGCCTCCGCCACCGGCCTTGTTATCACTACTCATTGGAGGGCAGGTGCAGTCAATTCACCTTTGTCCTCTTTCTTAATCTGCACGGGTCGAATAATATCAACACCACAACATTTTAGCGAGAGAGAGAGAGAGAGAGAGAGAGAGAGAGAGAGAGAGAGAGAAAGAGAGAGAGCGAGAGCGAGAAAATGCTTTCAGAGAGGGCTGTTATCAGAGAGGGACTTATTATAGATATTAATAAATGAAGCTGGTGACCGAAAACTGTTAGTCATGCTTTGAGATGGCAATAGCTAAATGCTTCATGCATGAATTGGCTGGTTTTTCAGACCCCTGCCAATGTATTTTCTATCTCCACCCGCATCCCCCACCAACTCCCCCCGGTGTATGCTCTTTAAATTGTAGAAATCCATTGGTTTCAATATGAGGGTCTTTGAGACAGCAAGCAAACAGAGTGTTTAAACCCTGGCTATTGAGGTGTGGAAAATGGTGCGATTAAATTGGATGATTAAGAGAGTCATTTTTGTCCTGAATGATTGGGAGGAACCGTCACAAACACTTCAGGGGCCAGAACCCTCTCTGACCTTCCCCTGACATACATAGTACTCTCTCTCTCTCTCTCTCTCTCTCTCTCTCTCTCTCTCTCTCTCTCTCTCTCTCTCTCTCTCTCTCTCTCTCTCTCTCTCTCTCTCTCTCTCTCTCTCTCTCTCTCTCTCTCTCTCTCTCTCTACAGCACAGGTGTCAAACTCATTCCATGGAGGGCCGAGTGTCTGCGGGTTTTCGCTCCACCCTTGTACTTGATTGATGAATTAACATCACTAATTAGTTAGGAACTCCCCACACCTGGTTGTCTAGGGCTTTATTGAAAGGAAAGACCAAAAACCTGCAGACACAAGGCCCTCCGTGGAATGAGTTTGACACCCCTGCTCTACAGTATATCACAAAAGTTAGTACACCCCTCACATTTTTGTAAATATTTGAGTATATCTTTTTATGTGACAACACTGAAGAAATGACACTTTGCTACATTGTAAAGTAGTGAGTGTACAGCTTGTATAACAGTGTAAATTTGCTGTCCCCTCAAAATAACTCAACACACAGCCATTAATGTCTAAACCGCTGGCAACAAAAGTGAGTACACCCCTAAGTGAAAATATCCAAATTGGGCCCAATTAGCCATTTTCCCTCCCCGGTGTCATGTGACTCATTAGTGTTACAAGGTCTCAGGTGTGAATGGGGAGCAGGTGTGTTAAATTTGGTGTCATCGCTCTCACACTCCCTCATACTGACTGGTCACTGGAAGTTCAACATGGCACCTCATGGCAAAGAACTCTCTTAGGATCTGAAAAGAAGAATTGTTGCTCTACATAAAGATGGCCTGGGCTATAAGAAGATTGGCAAGACCCTAAAACTGAGCTGCAGCACGGTGGCCAAGACCATACAGCGGTTTAACTGGACAGGTCCCACTCAGAACAGGCCTCGCCAACAGGCCTCGCCAAAGAAGTTGAGTGCACGTGCTCAGCGTCATATCCAGAGGTTGTCTTTGGGAAATAGACGTATGAGTGCTGCCAGCATTGCTGCAGAGGTTGAAGGGGTGGGGGGTCAGCCTGTCAGTGCTCAGACCATACGCCATAAACTGCATCAAATTGGTCTGCATGGCTGTCGTCCCAGAAGGAAGCCTCTTCTAAAGATGATGCACAAGAAAGCCAGCAAACAGTTTGCTGAAGACAAGCAGACCAAGGACATGGATTTTCTGGAACCATGTCCTGTGGTCTGATGAGACCAAGATACATTTATTTGGTTCAGATGGTGTCAAGTGAGGAGGTGAGGTACTCCTCCCAGGTGAGGAGTACAAAGACAAGTGTGTCTTGCCTACAGTCAAGCATGGTGGTGGGAGTGTCATGGTCTGGGGCTGCATGAGTGCTGCCGGCACTGGGGAACTACAGTTCATTGAGGGAACCATGAATGCCAACATGTACTGTGACATTCTGAAGCAGAGCATGATCCCCTCCCTTCAGAGACTGGGCCGCAGGGCAGTATTCCAACATGATAACGACCCCAAACACACCTCCAAGACGACCACTGCCTTGCTAAAGAAGCTGAGGGTAAAGGTGATGGACTGGCCAAGCATGTCTCCAGACCTAAACCCTATTGAGCATCTGTGGGGCATCCTCAAACGGAAGGTGAAGGAGTGCAAGGACTCTAACATCCACCAGCTCCGTGATGTCGTCATGGAGGAGTGGAAGAGGACTCCAGTGGCAACCTGTGAAGCTCTGGTGAACTCCATGCCCAAGAGGGATAAGGCAGTGCTGGAAAATGATGGTGGCCACAGAAAATATTGACACTTTGGGCCCAATTTGGACATTTTCCCTTAGGGGTGTACTCACTTTTGTTGCCAGCGGTTTAGACATTAATGGCTGTGTGTTGAGTTATTTTGAGGGGACATCAAATTTACACTGTTAAACAAGCTGTACACTCACTACTTTACATTGTAGCAAAGTGTCATTTCTTCAGTGTTGTCACATGAAAAGATATACTCAAATATTTACAAAAATGTGAGGGGTGTACTCACTTTTGTGATATACTATATATATATATATACTGTACATATTTCTCTACTCCCTCTCTGTTGTGTCCCCACCCCTCTTTCTCTGCCCCCCCTATCTCCTTCTCTCTTTTCACCCATCCATTAATGCATCAGTCAATGCTGGAGTTGATCTTTATCAGAGGGATAAATCAATAGTAACGGTGGTGAGAGAGAGCAGCCAACATGATTTAGTTGATATCCATTAAAGGTAGAGTGACGGACTGACTGGACCAGGGAGAAATCAGGGGAGAAATCTGACCAGTCAAATGATATTGGCACTGTAATGTTTAAAAATAAACTATCACAGAATAATTCTGGACATTTTGATTCATGCCAAGGGTTGAAAAGCTACCAAGACAACTTGGTTTAATGATTAAATGTATTACTGCTGCCTTAGTCAAGCCAATTACATTTGATTGGATACTTTCTTTGTTCAACGAGCTCTTTTCAAGTATTTTTAATGTACTGTCAAAGCAGGCTGAATATTGTAAACTAAATATTGGAAACCTCGTTATTGGCTGATTCATCAACAAGTCTAATAGACAATTATTTTCATGACTGTTATTGTCCTTGGGAAAAGGACCTTGGCTACTAGCCTCATCCGAACCATCCGGGTCTCACCAGCTTCCATTCTGTTTCGCTACACAGATAGTGAGATCAGAAGGCTACTAGCCTCATCCGAACCATCCGGGTCTCACCAGCTTCCATTCTGTTTCGCTACACAGATAGTGAGATCAGAAGGCTACTAGCCTCATCCGAACCATCCGGGTCTCACCAGCTTCCATTCTGTTTCGCTACACAGATAGTGAGATCAGAAGGCTACTTTGCTACAGTAGAGAGTTGAGACCTTCATGGCTGGGCGATGTGAGAAGGCCATCTGAAGGCAGTGCTCTGCTCTTCTCTGGCCTCTATAGTGTAAACCCACGGTGGTGATTTGTACCACTTTGTGTGGGTATTAGCTGCAGCTGACTAAATTGCCAGTCACAACACTAGAAAAAAGCCTTTCCATATTCATTCCAACTGTCCCTCTGATTTATTTCTCCATTAATGGACCATTTACAGAAGAGCAAATTACTGAGCCCGTCGATGCAAGGTGTAGTGCCTGGCTACATGAGCAACTAATGCAGCTACAGTAGGCTATGCATTGGAATAAAAATAAATACTTTTAAGGCTTAATTATTTTACAAGGGTCTCCAATTTTTTTAAATAAGTAAAAACAAAATATACAGTAATCCCGTTGTGTAAAATACAAGTCACAAAAAGTCACTAAACGTACAAATACGCATATTATAAATACACATATTACACACACGTGTTACACACACACACACACATACAGTTGAAGTCTGAAGTTTACATACACTTAGGTTGGAGTCAATAAAACTCGTTTTTCGTTCAAATATTTTTATTGAACACACACAGGAATGGTGTATAGGTATGAAAGGCAGGTATACAATTTTTAACTAAACATAAAAGAGCAGACAGAAATAAAAAGATCCAGAGTTCTGGGTACAAAACAATTATTACAAAACAAGACATACAAAACAAGGACAGGTAGAAAGAAAGAGGGTGGGTGTCACCCCCCCTTATTCCCCCCCTTTATCCCCCCCCCCCTTATCCCTTCCCCTTATACCCCTCCCCGCTGCTCGGGTGGCGGTGCCAGCACGTGCTGCCCAGAGGTGGATTAAAATATTACAATGGAGAGTGCGTTAAAAAGTACAAATTCACAGCGCCGAATGGTCCAAGTAAGAGAGGAAAGGCTGCCAGATCTGATCAAATGTTAATAATTTATTGTTCAGAATATATCTAATCCTTTCTAAGTGTACAGTGTTTGCCAATTCGCTGAGCCATAATTTGGTAGTGGGCGCTTCCCTCTTTTTCCAGAACAACAAGATTAGTTTTTTTGCCGAAATGAGACTGTAAGAGATGAGTTGTTTTTGGGGGTTGGTTAGTCCGATTAGGGAATCAGACACTCCCAGGATTATCAGAAGCGGGTCTGGGTCAATTGAAGTCTCCAGAACTTCAGAGAGGATCCTAAAAATTCCACACCAGTAACCATGCAAGCTAGAGCATAGGGCAAAGCAGTGGAGAAGTGTACCCTGTGCAGCCTGACATTTATCACACAAAGGGGATGTATCAGGAAATATCCTATGCAGTTTGGTTTTGGAATAGTGTAATCTGTGTAATACCTTGAATTGTATGAGCCGATGTCTGGAGTTAATGGAGCAGGTGTGGATATACTCCAAGCTATCTTCCCAGTCTGCCATCGAAATGTCAGTCCCTAGTTCTTCCTCCCATTTTGCCTTAATGGCCTCTGTAGAGGGTGTGCTAACCGATTGAAAAGAGTCATATAAACGAGATATCAGTTTGTCTGAGGTGGGGGATTAAAACTCGTTTTTCAACCAAAACTACAAACTATAGTTTTGGCAAGTCGGTTAGGATGCGTTCTGTCTCCTAGAGATGAATGTACTTTGGTGCGAAAAGTGCAAATCAATCACAGAACAACAGCAAAGGACCTTGTGAAGATGCTGGAGGAAACAGGTGCAAAGGTTTCTATATCCACAGTAAAACGAGTCATATATCGACATAACCTGAAAGGCTGTTCAGCAAGGAAGAAGCCACTGCTCCAAAACCTCCATAAAAAAGCCAGACTAGGGTTTGCAACTGCACATGGGGACAAAGACCGTACTTTTTGGAGAAATGTCCTCTGGTCTGATGAAACAAAAATAGAACTGTTTGGCCATAATGACCATCGTTATGTTTGGAGGAAAAAGGGGGAGGCTTGCAAGCCCAAGATCACCATCCCAACCGTGAAGCACAGGGGTGGCAGTATCATGTTGTGGGGTGCTTTGCTGCAGGAGGGACTGGTGCACTTCACAAAATAGATGGCATCATGAGGGTGGAAAATTATGTGGATATATTGAAGCCACATCTCAAGACATTAGTCAGGAAGTTAAAGCTTGGTCGCAAATGGGTCTTCCAAATGGACAATGACCCCAAGCATACTTCCAAAGTTGTGACAAAATGGCTTTAGGACAACAAAGTCCAGATTTTGGAGTGGCCATCACAAAGCCCTGACCTCAATCCTATAGAAAATGTGTGGGCAGAACTAAAAAAGCGTGTGCGAGCAAGGAGGCCTACAAACCTGACTCAGTTACACCAGCTCTGTCAGGAGGAATGGGCCAAAATTCACCCAACTAATTGTGGGAAGCTTGTGGAAGGCTACCCGAAACCTTTACCCCAGTGAAAAAATTTAAAGGCAATGCTACCAAATACTAATTGAGTGTATGTAAACTTCTGACCCACTGGGAATGTGATGAAAAAAATCAAATCTGAAATAAATCATTCTCTCTACTATTATTCTGACATTTCACATTCTTAAAATAAAGTGGTGATCCTAACTGACCTAAGACAGGGACTTTTTACTAGGATTAAATGTCAGGAATTGGGAAAAACTGAGTTTAAATGTATTGGGCCAAGTTGTATGTAAACTTCTGACTTTAACTGTACATATGCAGACAGACAGACAGGCAGACAGACACACACAAGTGCAGTCTCATACTGCTAGTAAGCTACTGGCAACCTCTGCGTTGTCATCTCCATTGATGAGTGAAATAGGCCATTAGTAACATAGCTCACAGAAGCAAACAGAGACTCTTCATTAAGAGAAAACATCCAAACATCTTAGTGATTTCATGTCCCAGTAAAAAACTATTGTAAAAAGTAATGTTTTATTGAGAAAATGACTCATATTCAGCCACAGTGTTTTGTCTTCTCCTCATGTTCCATTTCATTGTAATCTGTTCAGGAATATAAACAAAGTGACTACACTCATTTCCATTAAACCACATTGTTCAACAACAACGCTTCCCGGAGCTGTTTGTGCCCACAAAAAAGTGTATAAGTAATTGTTTCCATGGCAATTACTTTATTTGGTTGTGCATACTAAAATAAATAAAGAAAATAACACAAACATGCCCACCAGCCTTCCAATGTAGCCAAAAGCAATTTCCTATTCTAAATGTAGTTATGCAAAGCCTTTGGGCATCATCAGCATTTAGTAATTACTTTTATAATTACTGCTGTTTTTCTCACTGTCATTCAATTTTTCTTACACTGTGACTGGGGAATAGAACAGCTCACACTCACAGCTGGGCAAATTACTATCCATTTATTAAGTGGGAGAAATGTAGGAAGCTGTTTAGCCAATGCAGTACCTCTACTATAATACACTAAGCTTGTGTTGTTAGTAAAAAGCCGCAATTTTTCCAAAAGATGCATAAATGCCACATTTATTCTCTGTGTCCTGAGTGACCATTGTGATGCAAAAACACCATGACTAAGTCCCAAATGGCACCCTATTCCCTTTATAGTGCACAATTTTTAATTAGGGCCCATAGGGCTCTGGTCAAAAGTAGTGCACTATATAGGGAACAGGGTGCCATTTGGGGTGCACATATTAATCCCCTCATTACCAGCCACAGTGCGTGTGGCACAGTGGGCAAGAGGGAAAGTGCACTTTAATCAATGCCATCTTCAGCACCAACCTTCTTACCTTCAAAACAAACGACTTCACATGGATGGACTGGGCCTCTTAGGGATTACAGCTAGATCGCTCTGCCAGGCGGTCAAAGGCTTCAACCAGATAACGTGTTATAGTAGTTAATATTACCCTACCCCCTTGAAGGGTGGGTGGCACATTGGTAATATCCCACCAGCAGTGGCAATGGGAAGCAGTTCATTATTTGCTGGGAAAAGGCTGGTAAGATATCAATGGTGCTGGGTGGTGCAGGAGGGAGGGAGGGATGGAGGGTAGCATGCAGACACCTCAAGGTCAATGTGAAAAGTCACTGACAAAACAGTGTACCTTGGAGCAAGTACATGGGCTTTTGGCACTGATTCCATTATTTTAATAGTTGCTTTACAGCTGAGTTAAAAAAGAAAAGACCAAGTGACAGGTACAACCCTTATGAGAAGTGCACAGTGACCCATTTTGTATTCATTATCAAAAAGAATGCACATCATTTCTCAAGCAAATTTGTTTAATATGTATGAACTGAATGTTTACGTATAACCCCTTAACAGTAGAAACGTTATATCCATTTGTTGTTCTAGCATTTCCTGATATAAGCCTTTTCTGTTGTAAAACATCAAAGTGGTAAACATATTGCCACTATGTGAAATAGGTTGTAATGGTTGGTCATAACAGAGGAAACTATCAGCGGGCAACAAAAGAAACATCATATCTGAAAGCGCTGGATGGATCATAAGTACAGAAATGCCACTGCTGTGTCTCTTCTCTCTATAATTAACACAACTAAGACTTTGAGTCCAAAATGGCACCTTATTCCCTATGTAGTGCACTACTTTTAACCAGAAGGCCAGATTCAAAATAGTGCACTACTTTTAACCAGAAGGCCCGAGTCAAAATAGTGCACTGCTTTTTACCAGAGGGCCCGTGTCAAAATAATGCACTACATAAGGTGCCATTTGGAACTTAATGTGTAGGGTGCTAAGCCCATTCAGGGGACATCAAATAGTACAAGCTGACACATAGACCAAGAGACTAGAGAGCCTCTCTGGTTGGTCCCCCAATGAAGATGATGCTTGACCCCTAATCTAACGTAAGGCTACCAAACAATACTGTATTCAAGGGAGTTAAATGAGTCAGTTGCATGAATTGAAATTAATTCTGCCATCTTTCAGTGAAGAAATTCTCACCTTTTGTATTCCGATAGTAAATTATGCCCTACAAAAATGCAAAAATTCAGAGAACAAACAGGTAAACATTAAATGTACTGTATGCATAGTAAAACATGAATTGTGGAATGTCGTGGTGATGGAAGGAGGTCTCTTTTTTGGAGCCACCCGATTCTTGCGTCTGACATTTTACTGACTCCTCTCTGTTCTGCTCTACTCTGCTCTGCTCCTCTCCTCACCTCACCTCTCTGCTCCTCTCTGCTCCTCTCCTCTCCTCTCTGCTCTTCTCTGCTCCTCTCCTCTCTGCTCCTCTCCTCTCTGCTCCTCTCCTCTCTGCTCCTCTCTGCTCTTCTCTGCTCCTCTCTGCTCCTCTCCGCTCCTCTCTGCTGCTCTCCTCTCCTCTCCGCTCCTTTCTGCTACTCTCTGCTCATCTCCTCTCTGCTCCACTCCTCTCCTCTCTGCTCCACTCCTCTCCTCTCTGCTCCCCTCCTCTCCTCTCTGCTCCCCTCCTCTCCTCTCTGCTCCTCTCCGCTCCTCTCTGCTGCTCTCCTCTCCGCTCCTTTCTGCTACTCTCTGCTCCTCTCCTCTCTGCTCCTCTCCTCTCTGCTCCACTCCTCTCCTCTCTGCTCCACTCCTCTCCTCTCTGCTCCACTCCTCTCCTCTCTACTTCTCTCCTCACCTCTCTGCTCCACTCGTCTCCTCTCCTCTCTGTTGCTCCCTGTTCCTCTCCTCCCTGCTCCTCTCCTTTCTGCCTCTCTGCGCTGCTCTTCTCCTCTCTGCTCCAATCCTCTCTGCTCCTCTCCTCTCCTCTCTGCTCCTCTCCTCCCCTCTCTGCTCCACTCCTGCTTCTCTGCTCATCTCTGCTCTTCTCCTCTCTGCTAAACTCCTCTCCTCTCTGCTCCTCTCCTTACCTCTCTGTTTCACTCCTCTCTGCTCTTCTCCTCTCTGTTCCACCCCTCTTCTCTCTGCTTCTATCCTCACCTCTCTGCTCCTCTCCTCACCTATGCTTTTCTCCTCTCTGCTCCACTCCTATCCTCTCCTCTCTGCTCCGCATGCATGAATAATAATATGCCCAGGTGGCGGAGGGGTTGGAGGGGATGAGGAGGCGTCGCCAGCCTTCAAACAAGAGAAAGGTCACGCTTGTTTGTGCAGTGTCCTTCAACAGATGTGAACTGCCTCTGACAGAGACTAGCAAATTTCGGTTAAAACGCTCGGGAAAAAATTGTTGATGGGTCAATTACGGTAAAGGTCAATAGAAGGCAACGAGGAAGGAAAGAAGAGCGGCGAGAGAGGAGAGACTAAACTTATGATAAAACATCAACAGCATTTGGAGAGAGAGAAGTGGAGGTCAAATTCCTTTAGCTCTGATGCCAGTACTATCGCCTATCATTTTTATCACATATCCGAGCAACCTATACTCAACTTTGTCACCTTGGTTTTGTATTCCATAGAATAGAGGGTGGTTTTACAGTTTTTTTCAATTGTTTAAGCACATTTTTGAAAACAGGGCCCAGTTTGTCAAAACACTACACACAATTAGCACAACCCTACACCACAGTAGCACAACACTTCAGATCATTTGCAAAATGGAACACTTTTGTCAAAACTATACACGACTTCATAAAAATTATATTTTGTTACCATACGAAACACACACATTTCATATGACTTCAATCTTTTTGAACCAGTTACACACTGCTGTTGCTAACCTAAAACACTTTTAGCAAGTCTAATTGTCAGTGATTAGAGTACTGTAAATGAAGTACACAGAGAAAGTGCAACTATACAAACACTACACAAGACCAATGCTGCAGACTGAGGAAAATATCATTTATTTCTCTCCATATACCCAAATCAGTCAACATGTCAACATGGAGAATCACAACAAAACATGTCCCAGTTTTCATGCTACTACAGTAGTGTGCATAACACTGTTAGCTCAGCAAACAGACAAACGTACAATACTGTATCCAGTACAGGTTACAATTACAGTAAATAACAACAACAACAAACATCAAAAATAATCAGAAAAAAACTGACAATATTGTACAGAAAATACTACAGTAAACATACTATACATTATCTCTTCGCCTAGCTGGATCTGGCCAGAGAATTTCATCAACATCACAAGCAATATCGTCATTAGCAAGACAACGCGGGAAGAATCGTCTTGAATGTCGAATCCATCCTTGCACAGCTGCGGCGTCGACTTGGTCACAGGCGTCCTCCATGGCCTGAATGAGGGGTACCTGAGCCTGGGGCTGGAGATCGTAAACCTTCCACCGCCATGCAGAGAAAAACTCTTCGATAGGGTTTAGAAATGAAGAGTATGGTGGAAGGTATAGTACTGTCAACTGTGGATGGTGTTGAAACCAGTTCTGGACCAAAGCAGAGCGGTGGAATGACACATTGTCCCAGATGACCGTGTATTGCATCTGGTGCATTTCATTACCTGCTGTGACGATGTGGAGCAATCGGTCCAAAAATGCGAGAATGTGAGGTGTGTTGTAAGGGCCCATTTTGGGGCCCTTACAACACAAATGGGGTTGTCCTCCGCATGACGGATGCTGTGAAATGGCAGCGCAAAGGGTGATGTTACCCCCACGTTGCCCTGGGACATTGATTATAGCCCTGTGGCCAATGATATTTCTGCCTCTCCTTCTTGCTTTTGTGAGGTTGAACCCTGCCTCATCAATATATATGAATTCATGCCGGATTTCCTCAGCATCCATCTGCAAAACTCCCTGAAATACAGTGAAAGACAAGATTGTGTAGTTCAGGATAGGTCTAGTATACAGTCAATGTAAAGAAGTCATGTGTGCAGTATGCAACATCACAGTGCTAAAGTGAACAATACAAACCTCCACATACTCATGCCGCAGCCGTTTGACCCTCTCTGAATTCCGCTCAAAAGGCACTCGATAAAGTTGTTTCATTTGAACCTGATGTCTTTTCAGGATGCGTGCCAGTTTTGACTGAGAGACCTGATGGACATTATTGAAAATGGCATGGTCACCGATAATGTTGGCTTGTAGTTCTCTGAGCCTGATAGCATTATTGGCCAAAACCATGTCTTTTATCTCTCTCTCTTGTTCTTGCGTGAATATGGGCCCCCTTCCTCCTTGTCGTTCCCGACCCTCAATCCTATGTAGAGAATAATACATGTAACTTACTGTGCAATGTCACAGGAAGGGGTATCACAAGTGCGGATTGGTGCATACAATAAGCGGCTGATTACTGTAACTGTAGACAGATCTTCTTTTACCTGTTTTCCTGTCGAAAAGTCCTTATGACAGATGCCACTGTATATCTGCTAAGATTTGGCTGAACTCTCAGTCCAGCCTCCCTCAGCGTCAATCCGTGGTTCACAACATGGTCCACTAGTGTTGCACGAATGTCATTTGATAAGTTTGGTCCTCTTCTTCTTTGTGCACGTTCTCCTCCTGCTTCAGGTCTTCCTTGACCTCTGGCTCGGCCTCTGCCTCTTCCTCTACCTCCTTCTCCTCCTCTGTGTACTCCTCCTCTCACCCTCACTCTTCTTCTGACTCCTTCCATTTTGGTTGAAGGCAGGTGAACCTACCTGCTGCATTTTTATAGTGCTTAAACCTGATTGGTGTGTCTACAATTTAGCATTCATGTGTTTGTGCACCTGATGGCTGTGTTTAACAGATTGGCTCATAGGTGTTGTAATTTGACAGTCAGTGCTTTTGAATTGCAAGGAAGTGACATCATGATATACTTCTGTGTCTGATGTATACAAGTGTGTTTAGTGTTTTGCAAATCACTGTGTGTAATGTTTTGCAAATAGTGTGAAGCTGACAATGTGCTTACAGTTGTGCAGATCTAGCCTTGTGTTTTGCTCCTTGAGCGTAAGGTTTTGCTAATTGTGGGAAAAGTTACATTTTAGTGTGTAAGCAATCGTAAAAAACTGTAACTACGTTTGGCAACTCAGACAGACATCAGCGCCGTCCAAATGCCAGCTCCAAACCATGTTTTATTTTGAACAAAAATAGAATGATCATTTTCCCTAAGCAAAGATCCATTGCTAAAACCAGAGTGGATTTTCAAAACCGGCAGAGTGCTACTGAGATTTCCCTGAAGGTTACAATCATCAGGTATTAAGTAGACATGCATTGTCAAAAGTAGGCTCAGTTTTCTCCCCCAGCAAATCTCCTATAATAACATATTCATGGTGACACCGACACGGGTCTTTATGTTAAGGCACAAGGCAAATTGATTGAGAGACTGTGTCTGCTAAATGAACTGGGCCGGCCATGAATCAGAAACAGTGTAACTCTGCTGCTGTATGAGGCTGGCTTTCATCTGTGTAGCACAAACAACTCTGAATTAAAAGGGCCTGGCCTCTCCCTCGTCTGATACTGTACAATAACACAGCATACCCTTGTCCCTCCTCCTGCATTACCATGCCTGGCTCGTGTGTGTGTGTGTGTGTGTGTGTGTGTGTGTGTGTGTGTGTGTGTGTGTGTGTGTGTGTGTGTGTGTGTGTGTGTGTGTGTGTGTGTGTGTGTGTGTGTGTGTGTGTGTGTGTGTGTGTGTGTGTGTGTGTGTGTGTGTGTGTGTGTGTGTGTGTGTGTGACGTCTGTAAACCAATCAAAACGTATGACACCTCCACATCCTCTTCCAGTATCCATATCCTACCTACAGCCTCTATAGCCTGCTGTGTCTGGCAGGCTGGGAGCTGTGGAAGCTCCGGGTCAGGCTCATCTAACGTAGCCTATTCAGAAATAACACTGATTCATAGGCAGAGGGAGATGGTAAGCCGTCTCCATTAGCTACCGGCGATGCACAGCAACAAAAAGGATGGGATCAATACGCCGCTCTGTTCAGAATGAAGTGAAAATAAAATGTGGTGAGTTAGTGATTCAATTCAGACTGCCACTATCTGTCTGCCGATAGAAAGACAGGACATGCAGCAGAGGTGTAGTCATTCATTCAAATATCCACATGTAAAATGTTTCTGGTTCAAGGCCCCCCCAGCAGCATTGTATACTCATCTTTGATTGAATGCAAAGTGTAGGCTATAGGTCTTAGTTGTATCAGGAGGAAATCAAGCAGCCTTTTCCAATCCAAACCATTCAGCAGTATATATTTTCTAATTAAAATGCATGTGTCTCTTCAAAGCCAGACAACAATGATGCCATCTGGTGTGTGTGTGTGTGTGTGTGTGTGTGTGTGTGTGTGTGTGTGTGTGTGTGTGTGTGTGTGTGTGTGTGTGTGTGTGTGTGTGTGTGTGTGTGCGTGCCTCGGCAGAGCAAACAGCTCGCATTGACTGAACATTTCTGCAATTGACTTTAATCTTTACGGTCATTCCTACTCCAGCATACCCTATTAAAATATACAGAGCTGTATCTTCTTTAAGTGCACTGCAAAAAGTAGCAATTTCAAAGGCAAATTGGGTTACATTTGAAAATACTCAGAATTGCTGCATGTACTAGTAGGCTCAAAATGTATCAAAGTTAAATGTTTACATTTTCAATATGTATGACCAGACCACAGGTGCCAGAGTTCCTAATTTCCCCTCCACTCTAACATTGAGTGTAGGCTTGTGTCCAGTAAAACATTAAAGGAATATATCTACTTACCAAGAGTCAGATTAACTTGTGGATACGATTTGTGTGTCTCTGTGTCCAGTATGAAGGAAGTTAGAGGTAGTTTCATGAGCCAATGCTAACTAGCGTTAGCCCAATGACTGGGAGTCTACAGGTACTGTAGTATATGTTACGCAGAGTCATATCTATGAGTTCATCTGAACCTGGGTAAGTAGAAAGATTTCTTAAATACCAGAATCTCGCAGAATCCCTTTAATCCTGTCATGGTCTACAGGAGTTTACGTTTTATAATATTAGAATTTACAGTATTACCGTCACAGTATGTTAAAGCTCAGACAAAGAGAGATATCATCGATGTTTAGCTGGTAAAGTGAGAGAACCATTGATATAACCGTTTGGTACTGAACTACAGATATAGAATCTTAATTTGAGACAATTTGCTACAGCAGGAAAATAATCCTGCAGCAAAAGGACAATGATTATGTGGATTATAATTAATGGACATTTTTGTAGAGGTTGATATATTTTCGTAAGGGAAAATCAAGTCTGACATTTCAAAGTGAAAATTACAAACTTCAGATTTGTTTTTAAAACCTCAAAATACACTACACGTTTTACATTTCATGTTTTGAAGGAAAGTTCTCCTGCAACAGGGTGATTAAATTAAGATCCTACATCTGTAGACTGAACTGAACTAAATTGTGGGTAGCTGGACCATGGTGGTGAATGGAGCTTACCTTTGACGGAGGTGTTGGGCGGTGGGCCTTCCATGCGCAGGTTCCATGGCGGGTCCCCCTGGTTGGCAAAGTCTCTCATCTTAAGGTAGCTGATGGTGAGGCGGATGATGGAAGCCTTGTCCAGCTGGCTGGTGATGGCCCCGGGCAGGGGCAGCATCTTAGCCAGCTCATAGAACTCAAAGTTCTCCTTCCCCCGCCGCGAGCGAGCCGCATCCCGGGACTTCTCCTTCCTCAGAGCCTGCAACCTAGTGAGGAAAAGAGAAGAGACAGGAGTTAGGACTAGAGTTGTGTTCAGTAGGGATAAAACATTTAGAAACATTTTGATACGTGTATGGGGAAATACTACCTCAACTCAGCAGTTAAGACCAGAGACATGTTCAGTGGGAAGCAAACATTTGAAGCAAGCAAGTAAGGACCTGGGTTCGACCAAGAAGCACAGAAATCTGTGGCATTCCATCATTCAATGCTAACACTACCATAAGCAGGTTAGCGAGAAAGCAAGACGAGGGACGTGTTAAGTAAGGAAAGTAAATGTTTTGAAACAGGGAGATACTTACAGAACTTGTCGAATTAGAGTGCAGATTTTCATTTTCCATTGCTAAATGTTTTGCTAAGCCTTGACCAACTGAACATGACCCTGTGCCCTCTGTCAGCTCAGACACCTGACTGTTGTCATACTGTGGCCTAAGTCTAGGTTACTGTGCTTTTGTGCCAACCACACCAGCCCACAGTCAGTTGTGGCCATTAATGACTTTGCCCTACTCCAGTGGGAATGCTCACCACAATTGATTCAGTCATTGGAATTTAGAAGTGGGTCGAAGTTGTGATTAGCTTTGGCCTTGGGTCTCACGAGACAGCCTGCTGAATGACTTTCAGATTGCTGCCTTTTTCAAAGAAAGAGACTGCAATACGCCTAGATATTGCCATTCAGATAAATTTAATCAGCAAATGCTGTCAAGTGTAATGTCCACATGCTACAGTGCATGTGGGTATGGAAAGTTGTATTGTATTAATACTGTATTTGATATCAAGAATGTAGTTATTGATGTCAAACACAGGATTAATAAATGTTAAAATGGCTTTCCATATCTATACCAAAATTTCATCTCTCTCTCTCTCTCTCTCGCTCTCTCTCTCTCTCTCTCTCTCTCTCTCTCTCTCTCTCTCTCTCTCTCTCTCTCTCTTTCTCTCTCTCTCTATCTCTCTCTCTCTCATACTGCAGGTACATATTTATCAGATGTGTCACAATAGGATTAAAACAGATACCTGGGCATATATATACTTTATATCCTACTGTATTTAGGTTAATGCTTATAAGTATTTTACTTATCCAGCGGCAGTAGATCACATGACCTATTCAAAGATGCATGGTTGGTTATAGTCTATTGGTTCGCATCGTTCCAGTCAAACACTTCTGTCTGCTTTAGTCGCTGTATTATTTATTTCATATCAGATAACTCCAAGCAGACAGTTCCATTCTTCCATAACACAACTCCCAACTTTCCATGGCGTTCATCATCCCGAGCCATTTTGAATTAAGTTGGCAATAAATCACACAGGAACCTCTGGGTTCCCCACTGGCCGACAGCTAGATTAATTTTTTACCAGCACAAATGCGAAATCAGTTCGAATGGACTTGAAAGATGAGGTAAGGCAGGGGTTTTTCCCCACGAAGATGAAAAATGACTGTTGGTGAAGAAAATAATTGTTCATTGTTTTGTCATTTACTTATCAGTGATTCAAGTTAAAAACAACATCATTAAGCCAACATGAAAACAGCCAGACAAGGCCCACCCACCCTCTGATAGATGTCGCTTATTTATAGAGTATATAGATTCAAAAGAAGATTTCAAAAATGAATTCATGCATTTAGAATTGCATGCAAGATTCAAATGACAATTCCCCAAGCACCACTTCCCACAACCTTCATTCAGCCAAAGACTGTCTTGTGGGTCACTAATGTCGTACTCATAGTTGTCAAAATCAATTTATGTTAGCTTTTGTGAGCATTAAGAGTGCAATAAGATAATTTCACTGCCAAATATAGATTAATCCTTTGCCTTTACATCTAGGTAGCAGATTGCCATTCGCGATCATGTCGACCGCTCCCCTGCAAGAAGAAAAGCACCATTTGATGGTCTACTGATCAGACAATATATAAAGCTAGTTGTAATGGTTGTTTGGAGGCAAAGTGCAGCAGAGCTGCAGAATTTAATTTGTTCCACAAACCTGGAAAGCACTATGTCGGCCTGCCAAATATTTTTGCATGTGCCGGGGTTGTGTGACCTTAGTACAGCGGACAGACAGTACGTATCATGTTCTACCAGCGTAAATGAAACACTTTCTTTTATAAACATGACATTAAATCATGTTGTAGTTTAACATGAACCCCACAATGGCTTTTCAAGTGCCTTTCAGAAGACAGGGATGAGGTCACTAGCATTGGCTGTATTTGGTTTTGTTTCCAGGTTAAACAGAGGTCACAAAGGTTGTTCTGTGGTGCACTGCACACCACATACCGTACTTTCTGTTCTTCAACTCTATGTAGATTACTGTAAACAAAAATGATGTTATCTATTTTTTTCCTAGACTGTGAGCCGTCTCTCATAAGATAATCACTTATTAAATTGGTGAACAGCCCCATACATACCGCAACGTGTACTGTATGTCCCCATAGTCTGTATTATAAACTGGGTGGTTCGAGCCCAGAATGCTGATTGGCTGACAGCCATGGTATATCAGACCATATACCACGGGTATGACAAAACATTTCATTTTACTGTTCTAATTACATTGGTAACCAGTTTATAATAGCAATAAAGCACCTCGGGGGTTTGTGGTATATGGCCAATATCAATCCCAGAGCTAATACTATGCTGCTCCCACCAGTGTCAGCTGTCTAAAAAGAGACTGACCAGTGGTAGGGAGCACAAGCAGTCAGGGCCGGCGTTATGGGCGGGCCTTAGGGGCCCTGGCCTGCCCTAGCAAACCTTCTTGCCCGTCCAAATAAAATACTTAAATATTGATCATTTATTTGAACGAGACGCACGCTGACAGAAAGACGCATGAATCTCAGAGAAAGCATCCGAGCGAGAGAAACAGTGCGCCTCTGTCTCAGTATGTATAGACCATGTGTCTGATGCGGTCTGGACCAAAAGAACCAGGAGAACCAGACAGTATGTCATACTATTCCTGGCCAGACAACCTCAGATACATGGGTTACATATAGTAAGACAGAGGGCCCTGTTTCACTCGCTTGGATGCTTTCGACGGTAAGATCATTTCAGTCACTTGCGAATTGAAGGAAAGTTGGAGGATGCACTGTTTGGATGCTGGAATTATTTTGGACTAACGTGCAAAGGTAATCTACTATTTGAAGTGATTTCTTTGACAATCAAATGAAAACATCATGACTGTTTGTGTTCATGCCACATTAAAAGGTAATACATTTTTACAGTTAAATGATGACTTTGCTATAAAACCCACACAAGAGCATGCATACATAGGAGGTCCCAGGGGAAAAACACGCCCCCTATGGAAATCAAATGCCTGTCCAACTGATTCATTCTGGCAAGAAGGACAGCTTCGAAATCTGGCATTACGCTTGAGTCCCAGAAAAGTGTGGTTAATCACAGGAAACGGGTCATTGCGTAGAGAAAACCATCTCTATCACCTACACTACTACAGTAAATCATCTGCTCCACAATGGAGGAACAACAAGACCACACTCTTGTTGCACCATTTTTCAAACAATTCTCTGTATTCTCATTCGAAACCACACAAACCCACATCCATACACAAATCTCAATGACATAATGGAGAGAAACTCCATACTGGTGAATGTTTACTTGAGAATAGAATGCTTATGTCTCACACAGAGACATGCCAGTGGGGAAATCAAGCAATGTGCGGGGTGGCTGATAGGGATCTGTGTGTAGGAATAGAAAGTCCCACACCTAGAAGAGACCCTAGAGTACAGTTAGCATTGTTAAAATGGAAAACGACTGTTGAGAGGACGAGATTAGCGATATGAAATGTACACAGAACAGGCTATTTGTTCACTCCAGTAACAGGACTCCAAACACAGAGGAAGTCAGCATCCATTTGGAGTCAATTAGCTTTGACTTATATACTGAAGGCCTCACTTATAATATGAACATAATTATAATTATACAAACCAGACTAAACTTAAATGCTAGTGTTGTTGCTTTGAATATCCTAAGCGGCTGGCAGCTTACAGTACCTAATGTCTTTCTTTAAGAAAAATCATAAGGTATGTTTAGATGTGCTTGTGCAGTAAACAAAAATAAAGCAGCTACAGGGTCATTGGCCAATGAAATGAATGGACATCTTTAATGGATGTGTCTAAGATATCGCTCTACTTAGCCAATCACTTACCGTTCAACTTCTGAGGACAAGGAGACTACATCAAGCGGCTGAAACGTGTGTGAATGATCATGTAGGACCGAAGCAATAGGTTTAATCAGTGTTGAAATGGCAGAGTAGAGAGCCCTCCTCCTGAAGACATGGATGACACCACTGATCAGGGGACTAAATGACAAAACCAAAAATTGCTTTTGTGACTCTCTGCTCTCCATGTAGCAATAAAGGGAAAGGGCATAACACTCACTGCATAAGGTTATATTTCCCATGATAACAAATTATATCTCCTTAGTTTCATAATTGAACTTCTCATCAACTTGGTCACACGGGGTCATCAAACCTATCCAAACCCCCAGCAGACAATGAGAGGTTATAAAAAAACAACACTGTTCAGTTTAGGTCTCACTCCACTCACTCTAAAAACCACCAACACTGTTCAGGTTAGGTCTCACTCCACTCACTCTAAATACCACCAACACTGTTCAGGTTAGGCCTCACTCCACTCACTCTAAATACCACGAACACTGTTCAGGTTAGGCCTCACTCCACTCACTCAAAATACCACCATCACTGTTCAGGTTAGGCCTCACTCCACTCACTCAAAATACCACCAACACTGTTCAGGTTAGGCCTCACTCCACTCACTCTAAATACCACCAACACTGTTCAGGTTAGGCCTCACTCCACTCACTCTAAATACCACCAACACTGTTCAGGTTAGGCCTCACTCCACCCACTCTAAATACAACCAACACTGTTCAGGTTAGGCCTCACTCCACTCACTCTAAATACCACCAACACTGTTCAGGTTAGGCCTCACTCCACTCACTCTAAATACAACCAACACTGTTCAGGTTAGGTCTCACTCCACTCACTCTAAATACCACCAACACTGTTCAGGTTAGGCCTCACTCCACTCACTCTAAATACAACCAACACTGTTCAGGTTAGGTCTCACTCCACTCACTCTAAATACCACCAACACTGCTCAGGTTAGGCCTCACTCCACTCACTCTAAATACTACCAACACTGTTCAGGTTAGGCCTCACTCCACTCACTCTAAATATAACCGACACTGTTCATGTTAGGCCTCACTCCACTCACTCTAAATACAACCACCACTGTTCAGGTTAGGTCTCACTCCACTCACTCTAAATACCACCAACACTGTTCAGGTTAGGCCTCACTCCACTCACTCTAAATACCACCGACACTGTTCATGTTAGGCCTCACTCCACTCACTCTAAATACCACCAACACTGTTCAGGTTAGGCCTCACTCCACTCACTCTAAATACCACCAACACTGTTCAAGTTAGGCCTCACTCCACTCACTCTAAATACAACCAACACTGTTCAGGTTAGGTCTCACTCCACTCACTCTAAATACCACCAACACTGTTCAGGTTAGGCCTCACTCCACTCACTCTAAATACCACCAACACTGTTCAGGTTTGGCCTCACTCCACTTACTCTAAATACCACCAACACTGTTCAGGTTAGGCCTCACTCCACTTACTCTAAATACCACCAACACTGTTCAGGTTAGGCCTCACTCCACTCACTCTAAATACCACCAACACTGTTCAGGTTAAGCCTCACTCCACTCACTCTAAAAACCACCAACACTGTTCAGGTTAGGCCTCACTCCACTCACTCTAAATACTACCAACACTGTTCAGGTTAGGCCTCACTCCACTCACTCTAAATACTACCAACACTGTTCAGGTTAGGCCTCACTCCACTCACTCTAAATACCACCAACACTGTTCAGGTTAGGCCTCACTCCACTCACTCTAAATACAACCAACACTGTTCAGGTTAGGTCTCACTCCACTCACTCTAAATACCACCAACACTGTTCAGGTTAGGCCTCACTCCACTCACTCTAAATACTACCAACACTGTTCAGGTTAGGCCTCACTCCACTCACTCTAAATACCACCAACACTGTTCAGGTTAGGCCTCACTCCACTCACTCTAAATACCACCAACACTGGTCCGGTTTGGCCTCACTCCACTTACTCTAAATACCACCAACACTGTTCAGGTTAGGCCTCACTCCACTAACTCTAAATACCACCAACACTGTTCAGGTTAGGCCTCACTCGACTCACTCTAAATACAACCAACACTGTTCAGGTTAGGTCTCACTCGACTCACTCTAAATACCACCAACACTGTTCAGGTTAGGCCTCACTCCACTCACTCAAAATACCACCATCACTGTTCAGGTTAGGCCTCACTCCACTCACTCAAAATACCACCAACACTGTTCAGGTTAGGCCTCACTCCGCTCACTCTAAATACAACCAACACTGTTCAGGTTAGGTCTCACTCGACTCACTCTAAATACCACCAACACTGTTCAGGTTAGGCCTCACTCCACTCACTCAAAATACCACCATCACTGTTCAGGTTAGGCCTCACTCCACTCACTCAAAATACCACCAACACTGTTCAGGTTAGGCCTCACTCCACTCACTCTAAATACCACCAACACTGTTCAGGTTAGGCCTCACTCCACTCACTCTAAATACCACCAACACTGTTCAGGTTAGGCCTCACTCCACTCACTCTAAATACCACCAAAACTGTTCAGGTTAGGCCTCACTCCACTCCCTCTAAATACCACCAACACTGTTCAGGTTAGGTCTCACTCCACTCACTCTAAATACCACCAACACAGTTCAGGTTAGGCCTCAATCCACTCATGCTAAATACCACCAACACTGTTCAGGTTAGGTCTCACTCCACTCACTCTAAATACCACCAACACTTTTCAGGTTAGGTCTCACTCCACCCACTCTAAATACCACCAACACTGTTCAGGTTAGGCCTCACTCATCTCACTCTAAATACCACCAACACTGTTCAGGTTAGGCCTCACTCCACTCACTCTAAATACAACCAACACTGTTCAGGTTAGGTCTCACTCCACTCACTCTAAATACCACCAACACTGTTCAGGTTAGGCCTCACTCCACTCACTCTAAATACTACCAACACTGTTCAGGTTAGGCCTCACTCCACTCACTCTAAATATCACCGACACTGTTCATGTTAGGCCTCACTCCACTCACTCTAAATACAACCACCACTGTTCAGGTTAGGTCTCACTCCACTCACTCTAAATACCACCAACACTGTTCAGGTTAGGCTTCACTCCACTCACTCTAAATACCACCAACACTGTTCAGGTTAGGCCTCACTCCACTCACTCTAAATACAACCAACACTGTTCAGGTTAGGTCTCACTCCACTCACTCTAAATACAACCAACACTGTTCAGGTTAGGTCTCACTCCACTCACTCTAAATACCACCAACACTGTTCAGGTTAGGCCTCACTCCACTCACTCTAAATACCACCAACACTGTTCAGGTTAGGCCTCACTCCACTCACTCTAAATACAACCAACACTGTTCAGGTTAGGTCTCACTCCACTCACTCTAAATACCACCAACACTGTTCAGGTTAGGCTTCACTCCACTCACTCTAAATACCACCAACACTGTTCAGGTTAGGCCTCACTCCACTCACTCTAAATACAACCAACACTGTTCAGGTTAGGTCTCACTCCACTCACTCTAAATATCACCAACACTGTTCAGGTTAGGCCTCACTCCACTCACTCTAAAAACTACCAA
This sequence comes from Salvelinus fontinalis, assembly GCF_029448725.1. Lineage (NCBI taxonomy): Eukaryota > Metazoa > Chordata > Actinopteri > Salmoniformes > Salmonidae > Salvelinus > Salvelinus fontinalis. Next base: position 19,528,436 of record NC_074680.1, read on the forward strand.
CACTGTTCAGGTTAGGCCTCACTCCACTCACTCTAAATACCACCAACACTGTTCAGGTTTGGCCTCACTCCACTTACTCTAAATACCACCAACACTGTTCAGGTCAGGCCTCACTCCACTTACTCTAAATACCACCAACACTGTTCAGGATAGGCCTCACTCCACTCACTCTAAATACCACCAACACTGTTCAGGTTAAGCCTCACTCCACTCACTCTAAAAACCACCAACACTGTTCATGTTAGGCCTCACTCCACTCACTCTAAATACAACCAACACTGTTCAGGTTAGGTCTCACTCCACTCACTCTAAATACCACCAACACTGTTCAGGTTAGGCCTCACTCCACTCACTCTAAATACCACCAACACTGTTCAGGTTAGGCCTCACTCCACTCACTCTAAATACAACCAACACTGTTCAGGTTAGGTCTCACTCCACTCACTCTAAATACAACCACCACTGTTCAGGTTAGGTCTCACTCCACTCACTCTAAATACCACCAACACTGTTCAGGTTAGGCCTCACTCCACTCACTCTAAATACCACCAACACTGTTCAGGTTAGGCCTCACTCCACTCACTCTAAATACAACCAACACTGTTCAGGTTAGGTCTCACTCCACTCACTCTAAATAACACCAACACTGTTCAGGTTAGGGGTCACTCCACTCACTCTAAATACCACCAACACTGTTCAGGTTAGGCCTCACTCCACTCACTCTAAATACCACCAACGCTGTTCAGGTTAGGCCTCACTCCACTCACTCTAAATACCACCAACACTGTTCAGGTTTGGCCTCACTCCACTTACTCTAAATACAACCAACACTGTTCAGGTTAGGCCTCACTCCACTTACTCTAAATACCACCAACACTGTTCAGGTTAGGCCTCACTCCACTCACTCTAAATACCACCAACACTGTTCAGGTTAAGCCTCACTCCACTCACTCTAAAAACCACCAACACTGTTCATGTTAGGCCTCACTCCACTCACTCTAAATACCACCAACACTGTTCAGGTTAGGCCTCACTCCACTCACTCTAAATACCACCAACACTGTTCAGGTTAGGCCTCACTCCACTCACTCTAAATACCACCAACACTGTTCAGGTTAGGCCTCACTCCACTCACTCTAAATACTACCAACACTGTTCAGGTTAGGCCTCACTCCACTCACTCTAAATATCACCGACACTGTTCATGTTAGGCCTCACTCCACTCACTCTAAATACAACCACCACTGTTCAGGTTAGGTCTCACTCCACTCACTCTAAATACCACCAACACTGTTCAGGTTAGGCCTCACTCCACTCACTCTAAATACCACCAACACTGTTCAGGTTAGGCCTCACTCCACTCACTCTAAATACAACCAACACTGTCCAGGTTAGGTCTCACTCCACTCACTCTAAATACCACCAACACTGTTCAGGTTAGGCCTCACTCCGCTCACTCTAAATACTACCAACACTGTTCAGGTTAGGCCTCACTCATCTCACTCTAAATACCACCAACACTGTTCAGGTTAGGCCTCACTCCACTCACTCTAAATACAACCAACACTGTTCAGGTTAGGCCTCACTCCACTCACTCTAAATACTACCAACACTGTTCAGGTTAGGCCTCACTCCACTCACTCTAAATATCACCGACACTGTTCAAGTTAGGCCTCACTCCACTCACTCTAAATACAACCACCACTGTTCAGGTTAGGTCTCACTCCACTCACTCTAAATACCACCAACACTGTTCAGGTTAGGCCTCACTCAACTCACTCTAAATACAACCAACACTGTTCAGGTTAGGTCTCACTCCACTCACTCTAAATACCACCAACACTGTTCAGGTTAGGCCTCACTCATCTCACTCTAAATACCACCAACACTGTTCAGGTTAGGCCTCACTCCACTCACTCTAAATACAACCAACACTGTTCAGGTTAGGTCTCACTCCACTCACTCTAAATACCACCAACACTGTTCAGGTTAGGCCTCACTCCACTCACTCTAAATACTACCAACACTGTTCAGGTTAGGCCTCACTCCACTCACTCTAAATACTACCAACACTGTTCAGGTTAGGCCTCACTCCACTCACTCTAAATATCACCGACACTGTTCATGTTAGGCCTCACTCCACTCACTCTAAATACAACCACCACTGTTCAGGTTAGGTCTCACTCCACTCACTCTAAATACCACCAACACTGTTCAGGTTAGGCTTCACTCCACTCACTCTAAATACCACCAACACTGTTCAGGTTAGGCCTCACTCCACTCACTCTAAATACAACCAACACTGTTCAGGTTAGGTCTCACTCCACTCACTCTAAATACAACCAACACTGTTCAGGTTAGGTCTCACTCCACTCACTCTAAATACCACCAACACTGTTCAGGTTAGGCCTCACTCCACTCACTCTAAATACCACCAACACTGTTCAGGTTAGGCCTCACTCCACTCACTCTAAATACAACCAACACTGTTCAGGTTAGGTCTCACTCCACTCACTATAAATACCACCAACACTGTTCAGGTTAGGCTTCACTCCACTCACTCTAAATACCACCAACACTGTTCAGGTTAGGCCTCACTCCACTCACTCTAAATACAACCAACACTGTTCAGGTTAGGTCTCACTCCACTCACTCTAAATATCACCAACACTGTTCAGGTTAGGCCTCACTCCACTCACTCTAAAAACTACCAACACTGTTCAGGTTAGGCCTCACTCCACTCACTCTAAATACCACCACACTGTTCAGGTTAGGCCTTACTCCTCTCACTCTAAATACCACCAACACTGTTCAGGTTAGGCCTCACTCCACTCACTCTAAATACCACCAACACTGGTCAGGTTAGGTCTCACTCCACTCACTCTAAATACCACCAACAATGTTCAGGTTAGGTCTCACTCCACTCACTCTAAATACCACCAACAATGTTCAGGTTAGGTCTCACTCCTCTCACTCTAAATAACCCCAACACTGTTCCGGTTAGGCTTCACTCACCCCACTCTAAATACAACCAACACTGTTCAGGTTAGGCCTCACTCCACTCACTCTAAATACCACCACACTGTTCAGGTTAGGCCTTACTCCTCTCACTCTAAATACCACCACACTGTTCAGGTTAGGCCTCAATCCACTCACTCTAAATACCACCAACACTGTTCTGGTTAGGCCTCACTCCCCCCACTTTAAATACGACCAACACTGTTCAGGTTAGGCCTCACTCCACCCACTCTAAATACCACCAACACTGTTCAGGTTAGGCCTCACTCCACTCACTCTAAATACCACCAACACTGTTCAGGTTAGGCCTCACTCCCCCCACTTTAAATACGACCAACACTGTTCAGGTTAGGCCTCACTCCACCCACTCTAAATACCACCAACACTGTTCTGGTTAGGCCTCACTCCACTCACTCTAAATACCACCAACACTGTTCAGGTTAGGCCTCACTCCACCCACTCTAAATACCACCAACACTGTTCAGGTTAGGCCTCACTCCACTCACTCTAAATACCACCAACACTGTTCAGGTTAGGCCTCACTCCACCCACTCTAAATACCACCAACACTGTTCAGGTTAGGTCTTACTCCACCCACTCTAAACACCACCAACACTGTTCAGGTTAGGCCTCACTCCACCCACTCTAAATACGACCAACACTGTTCAGGTTAGGTCTCACTCCTCTCACTCTAAATACCACCAGCACTGTTCAGGTTAGGCCTCACTCCACTCACTCTAAATACCACCAACACTGTTCAGGTTAGGCCTCACTCCACCCACTCTAAATACAATAAGCACTGTTCAGGTTAGGCCTCACTCCACTCACTCTAAATACCACCAACACTGTTCAGGTTAGGCCTCACTCCACCCACTCCAAATACCACCAACAATGTTCAGGTTAGGCCTCACTCCACTCACTCTAAATACCACCAACACTGTTCAGGTTAGGCCTCACTCCACCCACTCTAAATACGACCAACACTGTTCAGGTTAGGTCTCACTCCTCTCACTCTAAATACCACCAGCACTGTTCAGGTTAGGCCTCACTCCACTCACTCTAAATACCACCAACACTGTTCAGGTTAGCTCTCACTCCCCTCACTCTAAATACCACCACACTGTTCAGGTTAGGCCTCACTCCACTCACTCTAAATACCACCAACACTGTTCAGGTTAGGCCTCACTCCACTCACTCTAAATACAACCAACACTGTTCAGGTTAGGCCTCACTCCACTCACTCTAAATACCACCAACACTGTTCAGGTTAGGCCTCACTCCACTCACTCTAAATACCACCAACACTGTTCAGGTTAGGCCTCACTCCACTCACTCTAAATACCACCAACACTGTTCAGGTTAGGCCTCACTCCACTCATTCTAAATACCACCAACACTGTTCAGGTTAGGCCTCACTCCACTCACTCTAAATACCACCAGCACTGTTCAGGTTAGGCCTCACTCCACTCACTCTAAATACCACCAACACTGTTCAGGTTAGGCCTCACTCCACTCACTCTAAATACCACCAACACTGTTCAGGTTAGGCCTCACTCCACTCACTCTAAATACCACCAACACTGTTCAGGTTAGGCCTCACTCCACTCACTCTAAACACCACCAACACTGTTCAGGTTAGGCCTCACTCCACCCACTCTAAATACGACCAACACTGTTCAGGTTAGGTCTCACTCCTCTCACTCTAAATACCACCAGCACTGTTCAGGTTAGGCCTCACTCCACTCACTCTAAATACCACCAACACTGTTCAGGTTAGGCCTCACTCCACCCACTCTAAATACCACCAGCACTGTTCAGGTTAGGCCTCACTCCACTCACTCTAAATACCACCAACACTGTTCAGGTTAGGCCTCACTCCACCCACTCCAAATACCACCAACAATGTTCAGGTTAGGCCTCACTCCACTCACTCTAAATACCACCAACACTGTTCAGGTTAGGCCTCACTCCACCCACTCTAAATACGACCAACACTGTTCAGGTTAGGTCTCACTCCTCTCACTCTAAATACCACCAGCACTGTTCAGGTTAGGCCTCACTCCACTCACTCTAAATACCACCAACACTGTTCAGGTTAGCTCTCACTCCACTCACTCTAAATACCACCACACTGTTCAGGTTAGGCCTCACTCCACTCACTCTAAATACCACCAACACTGTTCAGGTTAGGCCTCACTCCACTCACTCTAAATACCACCAACACTGTTCAGGTTAGGCCTCACTCCACTCACTCTAAATACCACCAACACTGTTCAGGTTAGGCCTCACTCCACTCACTCTAAATACCACCAACACTGTTCAGGTTAGGCCTCAGTCCACTCACTCTAAATACCACCAACACTGTTCAGGTTAGGCCTCACTCCACTCACTCTAAATACCACCAACACTGTTCAGGTTAGGCCTCACTCCACTCACTCTAAATACCACCAGCACTGTTCAGGTTAGGCCTCACTCCACTCACTCTAAATACCACCAACACTGTTCAGGTTAGGCCTCACTCCACTCACTCTAAATACCACCAACACTGTTCAGGTTAGGCCTCACTCCACTCACTCTAAATACCACCAACACTGTTCAGGTTAGGCCTCACTCCACCCACTCTAAATACCACCAACACTTGACAAAACCAGGCCCCAGATTCACAAAGCGTCTCAGAGGAGTGCTGATATAGGCTCAGTTTAGCCTTTTAGATAATAATGAATAAGACTAAATGGACAGTGGAAGCCTGATCCTGGATCAGCAGTCTCAATCTGAGATGCTTTTGGAAGACAGACCCAGGTTGCAGAGGGGTGGCAAGGAGTTTCTAACTCAGCATTACATGCTACACTAAGATGCTTAGTGCTATCCGGAATCCTTGGGACGTCCCTACCCTAAACCCTAACCTTAACCTTTACCCTTACCCTTAACCATAACCCTTATTTCACCCTAACCTTCACCATTTTACATTTCAACTTCAATGGGGTAACGTCACAGTTGGGAAATCCCAAGGATCTCGGATAGCATGGAAATCACTAAGATGTTCACAAAATGTTTCCTGTATTTAAATAATAATAATTCAGATTCACTGTTTAATTCTTATGGCTGTAATCCCGTAAACGGGATCGATATGACAACAGCCAGTGAAAGTGCAGGGCGCCAAATTCAAACAACAGAAATCTCATATTTAAAATTCCTCAAACATACATGTATCTTATACCATTTTAAAGGTAATCTTGTTGTTAATCCCACCAAAGTGTCACAAAAAACACAAATAGAGATAAAATTAATCAATAACCTTTGATGATCTTCATCAGATGACACACATAGGACTTCATGTTACACAATACATACAATGTGGAGAAGAAGTATTTGATACACTGCCGATTTTGCAGGTTTTCCTACTTACAAAGCATGTAGAGGTCTGTAATTTTTTATCATAGATATTCTTCAACTGTGAGAGACTGAATCTATAAAAAAAAATCCAGAAAATCACATTGTATGATTTTTAAGTAATTAATTTGCATTTTATTGCATGACATAAGTATTTGATCACCTACCAACCAGTAAGAATTCTGGCTCTCACAGACCTGTTAGGTTTTCTTTAAGAAGCCCTCCTGTTCTCCACTCATTACCTGTATTAACTGCACCTGTTTGAACTCGTTACCTGTAAAAAGACACCTGACACCACACTCAATCAAACAGACTATGAGGACTGTGAGGTATGTATGTCTGTGATGTGTGTACGTCTGTGATGTGTGTATGTCTGTGATGTATGTATGTCTGTGATATGTGTATGTCTATGATGTGTGTATGTCTGTGATGTGTGTCTGTATGTGATGTGTGTATGTCTGTAATGTGTGTATGTCTGGTATGTGTGTATGTAGTATGTGATGTGTGTATGTCTGTGATGTGTGTATGTATGTGATGTGTCTGTATGTGATGTGTGTATGTCTGTAATGTGTGTATGTCTGTGATGTGTGTATGTGTGTATGTAGTATGTGATGTGTGTATGTCTATGATGTGTGTATGTGTGTATGTATGTGATGTGTGTATGTATGTGATGTGGGTATGTATGTGATGTGTGTATGTGTGTATGTAGTATGTGATGTGTGTATGTCTATGATGTGTGTATGTGTGTATGTATGTGATGTGTGTATGTATGTGATGTGGGTATGTATGTGATGTGTGTATGTCTGTGATGTGTGTATGTGTGTATGTAGTATGTGATGTGTGTATGTCTGTGATGTGTGTATGTCTGTATGTCTGGTATGTGTGTATGTATGTGATATGTGTATGTCTGTGATGTGTGTATGTATGTGATATGTGTATGTATGTGATGTGTGTATGTATGTGATGTGTGTATGTATGTGATGTGTGTATGTCTATGATGTGTGTATGTCTATGATGTGTGTATGTCTGTGATGTGTGTATGTCTGTGATGTGTGTATGTATATGATGTGTGTATGTCTATGATGTGTGTATGTATGTGATATGTGTATGTCTGTGATGTGTGTATGTCTATGATGTGTGTATGTCTGTGATGTGTGTATGTCTGTGATGTGTGTATGTTTGTAATGTGTGTATGTCTGTGATGTGTGTATGTGTGTATGTAGTATGTGATGTGTGTATGTATGTGATGTGTGTATGTGGGTATGTATGTGATGCGTGTAAGTGGGTATGTATGTGATGTGTGTATGTAGTATGTGATGTGATGTGTGTATGTCTGTGATGTGTGTATGTCTGTGATGTGTGTATGTTTGTGATGTGTGTATGTATGTGATGTGTGTATGTATGTGATGTGTGTATGTATGTGATGTGTGTATGTCTGTGATGTGTGTTTGTCTATGATGTGTGTTTGTCTATGATGTGTGTATGTCTGTGATGTGAGTGCATGCGTGGTTCATTTTTCCTGCAAAATGCACAAAATTAGTAATTCTATCAGGTGCATGATTATTATCCACTTGAAGTTCACACAGTAGTGTTGATGTCAAATATAAAGGCATTTCAGGACATTATTGAAAAGGCCTCTGTCACAGTGAGTCTAGTAAGGTTGTTGTTGGACCAACACAGAACCACACTAATTACCATTATCGCACCCAGACTAGTAGAAGCCCAGCCTTTATTATAGTTGGTTAGGCTTTGTGATCAACACTCCTAAATTACCTGGGGATGGAAATTCACTGAAAGAACAAATAGAAAATGTGATTTAAGCAAATTGGAATACTTAAGAGCCGATTAGAAAAGGAAAAAGAATAGGTGGAGAAAAAATAAATACATTTGGACTCGTTTTCATTTTTCCACTTTGCCGCTTTCTTTCGTTCTGTTGTTGTTGTTTTTCTACCTCTCGCTGTGATTCAAATAAATACCTGCTGTAACACAAACGAGGGAACATGAAGACGAGGAGAGAGAGAGAGGCTTACGAAGAGAGAAAGGCAGGCCAAGGCATTAATCAGCCATCTTGCTACATATTGATTAAGCTACAATGATGTGGTCATTTGGAGAAATAATAGCCAGCAAATTATGCAGGATAAAACCCTGCTGTTAGTGAATGAGAATAATGCCCTTTTTACTGGGAATCTCAACCTCCATGGCTCAGGGGCTAGGGAACCAGCTAGGTAGATGAGTGGGCCTGTCAGCCTGCTGTGATGGCCAGCAGTAGGAGGAACATCGAGAGGAGATCTACCACGGTCCTCCTTACCGCTCAGAGGATCAGTGCGTGTGTGTGTGTGTGTGTGTGTGTGTGTGTGTGTGTGTGTGTGTGTGTGTGTGTGTGTGTGTGTGTGTGTGTGTGTGTGTGTGTGTGTGTGTGTGTGTGTGTGTGCTCAGAGGGTCAGTGTCTCTATGGCCCTTCTCAGGGTGGTCATGCACATGCCTGGCTACTCCATCAGGCTCACAGTAACTAGATTGTGGCTTATTTCACTGTTTCTTATAGAATGATGCAGAATGGACATGAATATAAAGTGCAATTATGGGCGAAACAAGGTCTCACACTGAGACTGAGACTGCTTATCTTTATCCTTTAATTCCCATTCTCTCATGAGGAGGGCTAGGGCCAGAGTGGACACCTATTCACAAACAGATAAACACACAGGCAGGCATGCAGGCAGGCACGCACGCACGCACGCACGCACGCACGCACGCACACACACACAGACACACACACACACCCACCCACCCTCTGAGCACACACACACGTATTGCATGGGAGAAGAAGATGAAATGTCAAAGTCAACAATATTTTCTACAAGCTATCATGCACCACAATACATTATTTATCTCGTTTGCAATTTGATTTTTTGCTTTTTGATTCAAAGCCCAAATAACATAAGGTCTTCTTTCAGGCTATGTAAATCTGCTCAGTACTTTAAATCAACAGAGGCTAAGCAGCAGGGCGTAAACTTGTATGATCTCCAGCACACCACTTCCCTGAGCCTGCATATCTTCATTACAGTGGGGTTCAAATAATTGTTGGATTAAACTTACTGCATACGTGACTAAACACACACACATAATGAAATACAGAGCTGGCAACAAGCTGTTTGGACAAAAGATTTGTAACATTACAAGTTTTTAAAAAATCCCCCTACGAAGGCAAACAAACTGAAAATAAGTAAATTAGATTTACTCAAGGAAGTAAGTATAAATGTATTGATTAATTCATGCAGGGCAGGCTAATTTGGTATGACTGTGGTATAAACACACACATTGCATTATTAAGCAACACTGACAACAAAAGCAAAACATCTCAGCAACAGACAACTTGACAACTTACTATTTTAACACAGAACATTTGGAACTCACAGAATACCTTCAGGGTTGAAGTGTATGTGAATATCAACCTTTTAAATATGTTACTTTTTGGGTGACCCAACCAAATTCACATAGTAATGTGAGTTATAGATCTGTCTCTCAACAAAAGCAAGTCTAATCTGTTATTTTCTATGCTTCCCGTTCTTAAGTTTAGTTTTTGCGTCTTTTACTTTCGGTTTTGTGTAGGTGTGTGTGTGTCTGTGTGTCTCTCTCCCTGTATGCTTTTAATTTACAGCCCTACAGCTAGCTCTCTCTCTCTCTCTCTCTCTCTCTCTCTCTCTCTCTCTCTCTCT
>NC_074680.1:19541056-19542364 GCF_029448725.1 Salvelinus fontinalis
GTCCGCAGTGATCTGGTATCTTCTGGATCCTGGTTGTCTGCAGTGATGTGGCATCAGCCTGTAATTAAGAGGCCTGGTAAAGAGGGACGACAGCTCCGCCCGCTCAGTGAATCCATCGCCACAGCAGGCGAGGCAAATCCTGTTAGCGGTGAATAAAGCCATTTGGGCCAGCTACAGGTAAATCTGACGCAATGCGATTACATGGCAAGAGCAGTGGCTGAAAGCCTCATCACCAACACAATACCCTCTGTCAGCCTTTTGCATTACTGCCATACTATTCCATGAAGGGAAATCCTGTTAAATGGTGTGACGCACCAATATTTGAGTCCCAAATTTCACCCTGTTCCCTATATAGTACAATACATTTGATCTGGTCAGGGTTAGGCTAGTTTACTCAGGCCAGGGTTAGGCTAGTTTACTCAGGCCAGGGTTAGGCTAGCTTACTCAGGCCAGGATTAGGCTAGCTTACTCAGGCCAGGGTTAGGCTAGCTTACTCAGGCCAGGGTTAGGCTAGCTTACTCAGGCCAGGGTTAGGCTAGTTTACTCAGGCCAGGGTTAGGCTAGTTTACTCAGGCCAGAGTTAGGCTAGTTTACTCAGGCCAGGGTTAGGCTAGCTTACTCAGGCCAAGGTTAGGCTAGTTTACTCAGGCCAGGGTTAGGCTAGCTTACTCAGGCCAAGGTTAGGCTAGCTTACTCAGGCCAGGTTTAGGCTAGTTTACTCAGGCCAGGGTTAGGCTAGTTTACTCAGGCCAGGGTTAGGCTAGTTTACTCAGGCCAGGGTTAGGCTAGCTTACTCAGGCCAGGGTTAGGCTAGTTTACTCAGGCCAGGGTTAGGCTAGTTTACTCAGGCCAGGGTTAGGCTAGCTTACTCAGGCCAGGGTTAGGCTAGTTTACTCAGGCCAGGGTTAGGCTAGTTTACTCAGGCCAGGGTTAGGCTAGTTTACTCAGGCCAGGGTTAGGCTAGCTTACTCAGGCCAGGGTTAGGCTAGTTTACTCAGGCCAGGGTTAGGCTAGTTTACTCAGGCCAGGGTTAGGCTAGTTTACTCAGGCCAGGGTTAGGCTAGTTTACTCAGGCCAGGGTTAGGCCAGTTTACTCAGGCCAGGGTTAGGCTAGTTTACTCAGGCCAGGGTTAGGCTAGTTTACTCAGGCCAGGGTTAGGCTAGTTTACTCAGGCCAGGGTTAGGCTAGTTTACTCAGGCCAGGGTTAGGCTAGCTTACTCAGGCCAGGGTTAGGCTAGTTTACTCAGGCCAGGGTTAGGCTAGTTTACTCAGGCCAGGGTTAGGCTAGTTTACTCAGGCCAGGGTTA